>NW_017097327.1:0-4004 GCF_001412225.1 Nicrophorus vespilloides | reverse complement strand
ATGGCAGCAATTTTTTTACCGCCTTCTCATGTGCAATTTTGAAAGCCTTTGCAGCCTTCGACAACCAAAAAGACGACAGATTTGCTTTGGTCTCAAATTGAATACAGTATAGGATCGAAGTTCAAGAATTGCCTCTGCCAAACCTGGAGGTTCTTCTGGTATGTTAGTAATTTCACATTTAAAAAGATCTACAACCCAATTCACAGTTTGTACATCAAGATCTGAAAAGTAGTCAGAGAACCGCTCTCTGAGTTTGGTTAGATGAAATTAGAAAAATTTCCCTATTACCCAAAAAAAATTCATTTTTACCCCATTTTGGGTAATTTAGACCGCTGATCTAGATTCACAGAACTTTACATTTCGATAATTTCCAATTACTTTCATAATGTAGATTATAGAAAGTATGAGATACATTTATTTTAAATAAAAAATAATGTTTTGTGGAATGAATTAATGATAATTTTGATTTGGTGATATTGGGTAAAGATTATGGAGGGTGGAAAGAATAAAGTACGGTTGTGGACTTTAGAAAGAAGTGTAAACGGTGGTAATTTGTAATTTAAACAAGTGCCAAATCAATATCAAGAATGTGTGTGAATGTACGTGCTAGTGAATGAGTGAGAGAGAGAGAAGTGGAAGTCTTGATTCTGTGGATTATTAGCATAGAAGGGAGTTGAGTTTTGGTCTGGCGGCGGTCGGGAGGGTGGAAGTTGATTGGTGTTTGCCGAGGATCGTCGTCTACTACATCTTAGTCGTCGTCCTCGTCTTCCACTACTTCTCGGGCCCGATTGCTGTGATTTCCGGCGACCGCTGCCTCCTCCACTTTATATTGGGAGACAATTAAGAGTTGTTCTGTATTCGAGAAGCGTCCTCTCGCTCACCCGCTGTTTACCAGTTTGATTGGGTTTCATTCCGTTGGGGGGCGACTCAGGCCTACCAACCCCCATCCACCCATCCAGCTCGTAACAAGCTCCATCGTTTTTTACTCTCTATCTCTTTCTATCACACTCGTTCGCTCAGTTACATCGTCGGGCGGAAAATGAATGAGAGCGTCCGGCGAACCGGAAAAATACACGGACATGAAACGCCTAATCACTAATCACTAGTTAAATAAATGGAGAAAAATCGCGGATGCAAAAAATAAATATTGGAGAGAGAGTGGGAAAGAGATGGATAGATTGTGAGTGAGGTGGATGGGGGGGGGTTTCCTGTTTAACCGGAAATCACGTCGAATCAATGATTGCATACTGAAACACTTAATCGAATCAGGTCCTGCATGATTTGTTATATCGTTGGGCAAACAAAAGCGAGCGAGCGAGCGAACGCCGCCCCCGCTCGCACATATACACACACACACACACAAAATCACCCGTAGCGAATAATAATATTTAAAGAACATACAATGCATGCACCCTCACCGCACGCCATCAACTCGCTGATGATATCTCTCGCGTTGCCACTAACAACAATAACAACTAGATTGCTTGATAATTGGAGCAATCAACGGCTGCAATCAATTGTTTCATGCGTTTCATGTTTTTGTGTGTGTTGCAGGTCTGGTTCCAGAATCGCAGGGCAAAGTTCAGGAAGCAGGAGAGACTCGCCCAGCAGAAGGCGACCAACGGAGGTGGTGGTGTGTCTTCTGGTGGTGGTGGTGGAGGCGGTGATTCTTTGTCCAATCAACCGAACATCAAGGCCGAAGGTAACAACGGAGGTGGCGGCGGGTCTTCGGCGAAGGTCGGTCTCGGGAGCGGCGGCAAAGACGTGAAACCCGGATCGCCGCACTCGGGCATCTCCACCACCCCCAACTCCAATACCAGCCTCTCCTCGCATCAGTCCTCCAACGGCGCACTAGATATCAAACCCATGAATGGTAAGAATACATATACTAAAGTTAATTGTCCATTCAATTATTTGATTTACAATTTTCATTGCCCATCTTAAAAAGTCGAACTTTAAATCAATGAAGAAAATTATCAATTTTCTTATATTCAATAGTTTTAAACTATAATTGATAGTTAAGTATCACTTGTATCTATTTCAAACATACAAATCAGTAGTTGGTACACCTGACAAACAATCATGTAACATTGGAAAACAGATTGATACATAACTTCAATTGTTTACATGCGAATTCCTATTCAACTTAAAAACTTTGTGAAAGAAATAACGTAATTATAGTAATGTTTTTATCTTAAATTAATAGTAATTAATCTATTGTTTGATCTATTATCAAATCTTATTGATTAAATTATTGTACAAGTCACTCGAAACATATCGACTGATATTATGACATGACACATGACGTCTGACAGATGTATATACCTGCAAATTGACAGCTCACTATCACTATTATCGGTCTTCAACATAACCTATAGTGTACATATATAGACAATTATTTTGCATAGTGTGTAGACACCTTTATATCTATTTACTTCATGAGAATTAGTTGTATTAATTACTCTATTTAGTAAGAATTTACTTGAAACGTATCAGGTATTGAATTTTTTTATTTATAAATTATAACAATTAAAGAAAATTTTGAACTTTGAGGGGGAAAAAATGTATACGAATTTTTCTACAAATCGTCTATTTTCGGCGTGTTGATTTAAATCCGCGCTGATTCGAATGTCGGTGCCCTGAATGTTTTATGATATTCCAAAGTGGTGTATATATTTCATACCTCAACCTTCCTGCATTTCGGGTTTCGCCTTCCTTCACTGCGGATTTTCATTCATGCAAAAAAAACATATACGTTTATGTACACATATGTTTGCAAATATATATACGTATATGTGTATTTCAAATATAAAACAAAATATAGATGGGGTTGAAAAAAAAAAAGGAAACCGGTAAAGATGTAATTTTATGCGAGTTGGGTCGATTTCCACTGGAAAAACTCTGTCTCCATCTCTCTTTTCCCTTCTTTTGCTTGCTCTACATTTTTTTTTGCTCTCTCTCTCTTCATCCACCGACGCCAGCAGCGACTTTCCTGCGATAATATATCAAAAGTGTGCATGTGTACGGGAATCGAAGCAGACAATATTATTTTTATATATATATATATATATATATAAAGCTATATATATATACGAGGGATATGGAGAGATAAATCTAGAGAGCAGCTGGCGAGCATCAAAACATTTCATATGATGTGTTATTCATTTCCAATATAGCATGGGCGGTGGAGAGGTGGAGTAGGAGGGAGGTTTTTGGGGGTGGATTTTGCGGGGGTGTGCGACGCGTTCGGGGGTGGTTTTCGGTTGGGGACACACCACCCAAACATAAAACCCCGCATCTACCCTCGAGAACGCGCTCTCCGTAAACCCCCATCCCCAACTTCCTTTCGTACTCCTCATCCTCATCCTCCTCCTCTTCCTCTGCAGGACAGAAAACGCCACTCTGACATTTAATCTAGAAAATTGCCCGCTACCGCTCATTTATTTCCATTACTGTCAACTCTTTAGTTCGCTCGCTCTCGGGCCTCTCTCCGCTCAGCCGCCTCCTGCTGCTCATCTCATCCTGCTACAGCCACCGCCGCCGCTCATCCTCCTGCTGCAAACCAATCTGATGTCACGTTATTTACTCTCCCACGTCCGTCCACCTCGCACAGCGTCTCATCTGATTGATCTCCTCCATTCGCTCGCTATTAAATACACCATACAATCCCGACAATGTCTTCATCCACTTCAACTCACCGTGATCTGCAACTTTTTCACGATATACAACTTTATCTCCTCCGGACTTTTCCCAATCCAGACAACTCAATTTGCAGTATAAATGTTTCGTAAAACTTGATTCATCGATACATGCTTAACACATTGGCTAGTTGCTAGTAATTGTTGCTATGTACGCCACTGATTTTGACTGAGAATAACCTCAAATATCTTAAGTCAATTACAAACTTAAAGCCAATACATTTCTTATACATATTTTAATAATTTTGAAGCAATTTAGAATAATACGTGATATTGTGACATAATTTAGCATACTTTACAAAATTA
>NW_017097326.1:70341-75478 GCF_001412225.1 Nicrophorus vespilloides | reverse complement strand
ATTGTTAATTTTGGCGACCAACGTGGGGCATTTTTCAATCAACGATATTAGAAACACCAATTATCCTATTTACTTAATTTTTTCACCATATTATTACATATTATCGAAATAAAAGTTAAGAGAAAGAACGAAACAACAATGAATCTTATAACTAATCAGAATGTTTTCTTTGTTAATCAGAGAGTATTTAAAAAAACGAGTAGATCAAATTTATCATATGTGTTGTTAACAATCTTCACAACAACATATTCGAAATTGAATTTTGTAAGTCTACAATGAAGCGAGTTATAGCGTTCGTTAATGTTGGCGACCAACGTGGGGCATTTTTCAATCAACGATATTAGCAACACCAATCATCCTATTTACTCAATTTTTTCACCAGATTATTATCTAAACTAATCTCATATAATAATTGAACTAATCGGAATGTTCTCTTTGTAAATCAGAGAGTAGTTCAAAAAAACGAGTAGATCAAATTTATCAAATGTGTTGTTAATAATCTTCACAACAACATATTCGAAATTGAATTTTGTAAGTCTCCAACGAAGCGAGTTAATTTTGACGACCAACGTGGGGCATTTTTCAATCGACAATATTAGCAACACCAATCATCCTATTTACTCAACTTTTTCAACAAATTATTATATATTATCGAAACAAAAGTTAAAAGAAAACACGAAACAACAAATGAATCATATAACTAAGCAGAATGTTACTAATCTTTGTAAATCAGAGAGTAGTTCAAAAAGACGAGTAGATCAAATTTATCAAATGTGTTGTTAACAATCTTCACAATAACATATTCGAAATTGAATTTTCTAAGTCTACAATAAAGCGAGTTATAGCGTTCGTTAATTTTGGCGACCAACGTGGGGCATTTTTCAATTAACGATATTAGCAAGACCAATCATCCTATTTACTCAATTTTTTCACCAGATTATTATCTAAACTAATCTGATATAATAATTGAACTAATCGAAATGTTTTCTTTGTTAATCAGAAAGTAGTTCAAAAAAACGATTAGATCAAATTTGTCAAATGTGTTATTAACAATCTTCACAACAACGTATTCGAAATTGAATTTTGTAAGTCTATAATGAAGCGAGTTATAGCGTTTGTTAATTTTGGCGACCAACGTGGGGCATTTTTCAATCAACGATATTAGCAACACCAATCATCTTATTTACTCAATTCTTTCACCAGATTATTATCTAAACTAATCTGATATAATAATTGAACTAATCGGAATGTTCTCTTTGTTAATCAGAGAGTAGTTCGAAAAAACGAGTAGATCAAATTTATCAAATGTGTTGTTAACAATCATCACAACAACATATTCGAAATTGAATTTTCTAAGTCTAGAATGAAGCGAATTATAGCGTTTGTTAATTTTGGCGACCAACGTGGGGCATTTTTCAATCAACGATATTAGCAACACCAATCATCTTATTTACTCAATTCTTTCACCAGATTATTATCTAAACTAATCTCATATAATAATTGAACTAATCGGAATGTTCTCTTTGTTAATCAGAGAGTAGTTCGAAAAAACGAGTAGATCAAATTTGTCAAATGTGTTGTTAACAATCTTCACAACAACATAGTCGAAATTGAATTTTGTAAGTCTATAATGAAGCGAGTTATAGCGTTTGTTAATTTTGGAGACCAACGTGGGGCTTTTTTCAATCAACGATATTAGAAACACCAATCATCCTATTTACTTAATTTTTTCACCAGATTATTATATATTATCGAAACAAAAGTTAAGAGAAAGAACAAAACAACAATGAATCTTATAACTAATCAGAATGTTTTCTTTGTAAATCAGAGAGTAGTTCAAATAAACGAGTAGATCAAATTTATCAAATGTGTTGTTAAAAATCTTTTCAACAACATATTCGAAATTAAATTTTGTAAGTATACAATGAAGCGAATTATAGCGTTTGTTAATTTTGGCGACCAACGTGGGGCATTTTTCAATCAACGATATTAGCAACACCAATCATCCTATTTACTCAATTCTTTCACCAAACTATTACATATTATCGAAACTCTATAATAGATGCTAAATTTATATAAAAAAAAACTTGATTTCACATAAAAATATCGATTAATAATAAATCTTAGAATATTTAAACTTGCTAGATAATACGTTATTGTGGCGACGTGAAAAATGTGTCTCCATCATCACACGATAACGTCGATTTTTTACTTCTCTCTACTCGATTCATCATTGCGACAGTGTAAAGCGGTTAGAGTTTAAAGTGCCGCAGGAGACAGCAGTTACAGCGACGTCCTCCATCCGTCAATATATTTTAATCGCGCCTTCGTGACGGCTGCAACCGCAAAACTAAAAGGGTCTACAGGACTACCAACAGCACGCCACGACCGACGTTTTCCCTCATGCAAAACGCACACATCCGATGTTTTATTCAATCTCCACCACCACCCTCCCCATATCAAATGTACATCCGAGTTTGCACATAAAGACTGTTTACGCATTCAACTCGAACTCTTCGCGTTTCACAAAGCGAAACATATCCCATTACCTCACCACCATCACAAACTACTTGCATACCGATTTTCAACTATACATCTCAACCAGAAACAAAGTTACGGCGTTCGTAAATTTTGGCGACCAACGTGGGGCTTTTTTCAAAATCGTTTTCCACCGCAACCAATGACTTTTTCATCGCGCTTTCAACTGTTTACCACAGTATTTAAACGAATCAACAAGTTATCAAGTTTTCGCCTTCATTTTTACATCGTTTAACCAAGAGAATTGAAAGTTTTGTATACACATTTTCTTTTTGTTCCAGTTTCAATTAAACGTGAAATCTCAGCCGCTGTTTGCATCTCAATTACCGCGCTGAAATGTAAAGCAATCCAGCCTTCTTTGCTTTCTCCCTTTTTTTTTCTTCTTGCGTCCTCTTAGGGTTTCGCTCGGTAAATATTTGCGCCGGAGTCGCGAAAGTAAATAATGTTGACCCGAAGCGAAACGAAATTGGCAGCTATTGAATTGTTGCTCTCTCTCGTTCATTCATCCACGAAACTCACACTCTGCAAACTAATCAATAAGCAATTAGCAAACATTACGCCGCATAAATTTTAATTATTAATATTGCTATATTAATGTTGCGAGTTAATTGAATAGTTCGAATTGATCCGCAATTTCGGAATACTTAATAATGTAGTTTAAAGTTATTGGGAAACAAAATTACCGTTTCTTTCAGCGGAGACAAAGTTTCAGAGACTAACTAGAATCGGATTACCTGGTATAATGGGGAGCGGACTCGAAAACTCATTGAAACTGGGAACAGGATTAAATTGGGAATAAATAGGGAGGAAGGAATAAAGTTTGAGGGAAGAAAAAAAAATGGGGAAATGTATATGAAGAGGTGTTATGGAACCGCCACCTGTTTCGTATCGAATTGCAGGAAAGGGATCAGAAAAAAAAAATATGTAGGGAAAAAGTTACAGTGAAAGAGTGCGAGTGAGTGGTTCACTCCCGAAAGTTGCGGCATTAAAAAGTTCCGTTCGGTTGCACTTGAGCGGCTTTAGAAAGGTGGCGGTGGAGGACTCTTTTTTCTATATTTTGTTTTTCATGGAACCGCCTTAAACTGTCCCACGTGACTCCAATGAAAACAAAACAATGATACAATTAATATATGCAACCAAATGTACATCTGTTAAACGATAACTTTTGACAGCTTATTTACAAGTGAACGGTTATGAATACAAATGTCGCAGTAGGCTTATTGGAAAGGTCATGGTTTTATCTTTAATTTGCATGTTTGATCATTTACTGAGCGTTCTTAGTTATCGAGTAATTGAATAAAATGTGAAGTATAAAAAAATGGACATATTTATTTGCTTTATGTAAAGAAAAGTGTTTAATCAACTTAGTTGATAATTGCTGTTTAATCCGGTATACTTTTTGCTAATCCTATAGCCTTCATCCAACAATTAAACTCGTTAAACTGCAGCACTTCGCGAGGAAATTAAATTATTAATAAAGTTAAAGTACTTGCAAATATAATTACAATAAATATTCCTGTATTATTCATAAATTTACATAACAAATGAGAGTTTTGAGCGGGAAAAAAGAGGAATCGATTGTAGCGCCCTCTCTCGCTCGCACGTGAACTAAACTAAAAATAAATGAACCGCGACGATGGAAGAAAGGTTAATTAATATCCATCGATCGAATTCCGAAACGGAACAAAGCCTTCTATTTTTGGAGGTGCTTTATTCATTTGTTTTTGTTCGATTCGCTGTACCTTCTTTCACCTGTCACCAATCGAATTCACCTTGCAGAATGAAAAACAAAAGAAATAAACAAACTATTAACAATGGTAATTTATGTACGATTTCCGCTAGATGGCGCGACGCCAGAAACTGCGAATTTGTTGCGATTATCGCGGGTGCTTTGCGTGTATCCGTGGATACACGAGTCGGATTAATTGACAATTAAATTTCGGAAAAAGAAAGAGCCGTTTCGCTTCGAAGAGACGCGATAAGATAAATCACCGGAGGGGTTGTTTCCTTCTGTGCTCGTGCTTCATTCCTTTTTTATTTCTTTTTTTTGGCTTCTTGTAAAGAACACTCTGAGAGAACACTTTTCTCGTTTGCTTTCTAATGCGAGAAGTGTGCGAGATACACGCACACACACACGGAAATTTATACATAGACCCTCTTATACAAACACCCTCTCGTGGGAGAATCCGCATTCACACCTCCACTTGACTTGGTGAGTGGACTGAATGAATGTCATCTTTGTCTCTTTCTAGCTCTCAAGAGGTTTTTGCATACAGCTTTGTCACCATATTATTATTATTTTAATGCGAGTTTAATGAGAGCACGAAGTTCGTTACGAGTATTACTTTCATTTTGCTTTTTTGAGCATTTTTTAAACTTTGAACAAGAATTACAGGCAAACGGCTAAAACCACAAAAATATATCGATACATGCTAGATTCCCCAAACATTCAGCTTTCATACACATCTTTTGGATTCATTCTATCTACTATAGTTTTCGAGAAAATCAATGAAATGTGAAAACTCATCTTTTTCGAGCATTTTTTAAACTTTGAACACGAATTACAACCAAACGGCTGAAACCACAATAATGCATCAAT
>NW_017097326.1:0-70333 GCF_001412225.1 Nicrophorus vespilloides | reverse complement strand
CAAATTACAGCCCAACGGCTAAAACCACAGAAATATATCAATACTTGTTTGATTCCCCAAACATTCAGCTTTCATATGCATCTATTGGCTTTATTGTATCTATTATAGTTTTCGAGAAAATCAATGAAATGTGAAAACACTGCTTTTTTGAACGTTCTAATTTCAATTTTTCAACTTTGAACGCGTATTACACCAATATGGATAAGAGCACAGGAATGTATCTATTCTTTAGCAGATATTTGCTCACTGCTACTAATATTCGCGCCTCGCCTTAGACTAGTGCACGCCTCCCCAGGAAGGCGCGCCTCACAGTTTGGAAAACGCTGGATTATAGGTACTGGTGTCCCGGTCCAATTTATGATGATATGAACTTGTACACATTTGCAACAGCGAAGATGGAACTAAAAAGAAATAATTGGTTACTTCATACGTTCAAAGTGGGGGTTGAAATTGAAGAGTTCCGCGGGGTTCGGTTATGGGTGCTGGCGGCGTGTCCCGGTGGCGCGCATTTCCCGCGCCTCTATCTCGTAATTTATGGTCGTGATAAGGACTACTATCAATATATTAAATCACTTACGTCACGCGGCGGGCGCAACGCGCCGCCTCCGCCACCCGCAGCAGCAGCAGAAGAACTTTATTCAAAAGTGATAAATCAAGTGTAATCTGTACAAATGCAGTTACTGTGAACTCCAATAAATTATATTTGTTCTTCAAAACGGGTGGAATTGGCGGTGGGTGAGTGCGCGTTTTGGAGGGGTGAGGGGCTTCATTTTCACGAAATTATCGTAAATCAAAAAATCGACGTTGATCTCTTCGAACGCGCTGGACCATCAAGCAGAATTTATACAATTATTTAACGATTAAAACAATATATCAACTGAAGGATATTATTCTCTTCAAAACATAATCCCAATTAATAATATCATTTATCAATTGCATTTTCATACATTTTTTTTTATGTGTATACTAATAATGATTGTATAACAATTTTTCAATTTATTTTCATGTCTTCACCTTTTATTTAATTACTAATCAACAACATATTCAAATTTGATCATCAAATAGTTAAATTAAAGATAAAACTATGACCTTTCAAATGAGCCTATCAAAAGATGTATGGATTGAGCCGTTATTCTTTTATAAGTTATCAAAATATAGGCAAAGTTTCTGAACAAGTTTTTATAATTCAACTGCTGTTGATAAATAAATCAGATGTAACAATTTTTCGATTCGTTTTATGTCTTCAGATTTTCTTTAATTACTAGACAACAGCAAATGCCAATTTGATAATTGAACATTAATATTACAGAAAAAACTATGACCTTTCCAATGAGCTAACCTAAATATCTGTGGATTGAGCCGTTCTTCATTTATAAGTTATCAAAATGTAGGAAAATTTTCTAAACAATGTTTTATTTCTTCTAATTCAACTGCTGTTGATAAATAAATTAGATATAACAATTTTTCAATTTATTTTTATATCTTCACCTTTTATTTAATTACTAATCAACAACATATTCCAAATTGATCATCAAATATTTAAATTAAAGATAAAACTATGACCTTTCCAATGAGCTTATCAAAAGATGTGTGGATTGAGCCGTTCTTCATTTATAAGTTATCAAAATGTAGGAAAATTTTCTAAACAATGTTTTATTTCTTCTAATTCAACTGCTGTTGATAAATAAATTAGATATAACAATTTTTTGATTCGTTTTATGTCTGCAGCTTTTCTTTAATTACTAGACAACAGCAAATACCAATTTGATCATTGAACATTCAAATTAAAGAAAAAACTATGACCTTTCCAATGATCCTACCAAGTTTTGTAGATTGAGTCACTATCTTTTTATAAGCTTTCAAAGTTTAGACGTTTTTTTTTTTTCAATTTATTTTAAGATTTTTTGAAATGTTTAAAAAAAATGAGTTTCTGGACTTTTACGTAATGTCTATAGTCAATTACTAAAAAAAGATATAAGAAGAGACGAAAAGTATACAAAAAAGTAATGGTAACAAGGAAGGAAATTAAACAGCAGAGAAACGATAGAAACGTTCCTTCTTCCTTTCTCTTTGTATATATATTATTTTGCAATTAAATATCCTATTCTGTCGTCCTGGCTTTTGGCTCCTGGCGCCATATTTCGTGCGAAGATGTAAAGACAATAAGAGAGATAGAAAAAAAAAAGTACGAGAATGGAGCAGAACAGAGAAATATAAGGGAGATGAGTAAAACAACAACGTGCAACGTACAATTAATAAAGGCCAATAAATAAAGGGGAGCAATAATTCGCAGCGCGGACCGGGGCAGTTTTATGAAGCTAAACTGCCCCATTAGTAAATAACTGCATGCAATCCTTCTATAAGGACAATGTGTTGCCGGCAATTATATCTGTATCCCCCGCGGCAGCAGATATCTGGAGAGAGAGAGAAAGAGAGAGGACGACGGTCCATGATGGACTGCAGCAGCAGCAGCAGGTGGACAAAACAGTCCTCCGAAATTAACATTACACTGAAAAAAAAATTGTATATCGTGCACAGACACACATTCTAATTCGAAGTGAAAAAAAAGCGATATAAATTATCGATCTTTAATTAAAAAAGTAAACGGTCAAACTGGGAACAGAAAGTTAATTAAAAACGTTTGCGTCGAAAAAAATAATATAAAACAAGTGTTTACATCGATTTCTAATTGTCCATACTAAATCATTATTATTAAAAGAATCACGTTTTATTTTAAGTAATTGTAAATTGACGATTATGACTGCAAATTTAATAACAAGCAAATTTTATTGGAGAAATAAGTAAAATATTGTTATAATTATAGGTTTTATACTAATTTAAATCAAACTTATTAAAACCAATTAAAAATTAAAGTTAACTAAAAATAAATTTACTTTAATTAAACTAAATTCTTTATTAACACTTTAACATTTATTAAACTTTATTTTAAGATTACATAAAAAAATGTTATAACTATAGATTCTATAATAATTTAAAATTGAACAATAATAAATTATTATTATATATAATTAATAAAACATAATTATGTGTGATATAATCTTGTTTAAAAAAAAATGAATCAAAAGAATTGTTCGACCGTGACAGGACTCGAACCTGCAATCTTCGGATCCGAAGTCCGACGCCTTATCCATTAGGCCACACGGTCTTGTTATACAATCCTAACAATGATGTTTACGTAACGCGCGCAGCAGTATATAATCAATAGCGCGTACATTTAGTTGCATAACTTTCAAACTTAAATTTAAACTTCTTAAAACTAATTTAAATTAAGTAGGAAAATATAATAATTTGCTATATTAATGAATTAATTAAAAACTTTAGTTTGTTTTGTTTCAAAATGTTATCAATCCAAATCTAATATTTAAGTAATTTAAAGTGATAGAAAATGATGATAATTTTATTAGGAGAAAACTATTACAATTAATTATCCTGGTTTTGGGATAAGAGCGGCAGCTGAAGGATGATCCCGAGTCGCGTGCTCGTTTCTATTTTGCTTGAATTGTGTATGATGCGTCCGAGTTGTCAGCTAGAGGCTATCTCTGACAACCTTCCAGAAACACAACCAGACGACCGATTTCACAAAGGACCTTCGCCCTCTCTCTCTCTGTCTTTACCACCGCCTTTCTCACTCCCTTCATCTCTTTGTCTGATCCCGTCCTTCTGAAAGACAGCCCTCCATTGTCCTTAGGACACGGACCATTGTTTCGTTTGATATAATGTAATTAATTAATGAACTCATCACTCATCACTCGGCCCCCGGGAACTTTTCTCGTCAATCTTTCAAGACCTCCTCATGATTTCCACCCACCCATAGATGGATGATGCCGAAGGTTGAACGAAGAAGGGAGATTCGTTGAGGTTTGATGATGAGACGAAAGAAGAGGAGGAGGAGGAGGCACCCGTCACGGCATAGGCTCGTTACAGGAGGTGATCTCCCGGCCCTCTCGGCATTTAGTTCTGACATCTCCAGTATTTATACGCATAATAATCGTTAAGAATTATGCCCGTCCGCCGAGAAATAAATTAGTTATATAAGATTTATGTAATGGAAAACATATATCATTACGGAATTACTGCAATTTTTACGCTAACGGAGGAAGCAGAACGGGCAAAGGGAGCTGTGGCACAAGAAAAAAGAAATTCTGTGTGTATGTATAGGGAGAGTACGGATGAAGAAAAGCAACTCGTTCTGCTCTTGTTTGTCGATGCGCCCTTTTCTTTCTCATTCTTCATTCCTTTCTTCCTTTATTTTTTGTTCACTCCACTCTCCCTAAGGACGATCAATGTCAAACAATTAGAGCATTTTTAACACTTGCTCATATTCGCTTCGTCTCTCCGCTTCTCCCTATCCCTTTTCCTGTGCTGTGGACGGGAGGGCACACAGCCTCCCTTGACAAATGATTGTGGGATTCAGTTTAACGGATGAGCCCTCCGATCATCATTTATTCATTTCACTCGTCGGCTCACCGACGTTCATTTGTAACCTGCGACTTAATACCATTAAATGATCCTTCATCCGCAAACATCACCCACCTCAACAGATCGAGAGACAAGAGCAAAAGGTTTTAATCGTTCCAATGTTTTACACATCATATTTTTACTACATTTCAACTCATTTTTTCCCTAATATTACACCTATTTTCAAGTAATTATATAAACTACAAATTATTGATTTATTACATTCTTATATTTACAAATATTAGTAAACATTTACAACCTTTTTCACATTGTTACATATAATAGTGAAAATAGTTATAAAACAGTGTTAATACTTTTGTTGTTCAACGAAGTGCGTTAGCCAGTGACTTCATCATCAGCTGGAGATGACGTGACTCCGTAAGGCGAGAGAGCATCGTAGGTTTTTCGTGTGGGTGGCGGAGGACGACATCCTGCTGCAATCCGTCCTTTCGCACGCGCTCTAATTTACTTTTACAACTTTATATAAATATCATTTCCGGAAGGTTTGGTGCCCATTGCAGCAACCGCAATTAAATTTTATACTCGTTAAGGCACAATTTCAATTACTTCCAACCCGAAAAATCAGTCAGTCCCCGGTGGCAAATAGCTCGCAGTTAACTTATACCAAAAAAAAAAGAAGAAAAAAGAAACTCAGTAGTCATGATACAGTTTTGATGTCAAAAAAAACTCATAAATGATATGGAAAATATTTGTATCAAGTTATATGACGCAACATTATATAACAAAATTATTGTTTTATGTATTAATTCAAATGAGAAGATAAATGGTAGAATGGACTATACCAAATGATTTGATGATGACAGATGAGATGAAACTGTCATCATCATGTATGTAATGGATGCAGTGTAAGATATTGAGTAAGATGGTGATGAAGTTATAGTTGCGTGAAAGAAGTTGTCTAGTTTAGTTTAATCGTGTTGTAGGAAGAAGAATTATCAAATTAATTAGGTGTGGGTGTTTGTGTGTTTGAGGGATGAGAAGCGCGGTGTGTGTGAGAGTTTGTGTATGTACGTGTATGCGGTGAGTGTGTGTTTATTGCAATAGTTGTTTCAACCCTGCAGTTGACAGCGAGCAAATTTCCTCGGTTCTCGTCAGAGGCTCCTCGTATCTCTGTGCCTGCCAGCCATTCAGTGTTCTTCGGCCCCCGTGTGTCCGCTCCCAACTAAGAGAGCTAATTAGGATAAGAAAGGCCCGGGATATCGTACTTCTTATAGCCTTGTCAGTCAAAGGAAAATAAGACCTACAAAGGGATTGTCTGATGTGATGAAAGGAAATTAATTAACCAAAACCGTCCGGACTCTCCGCTCTCTCTCTCTCTCCCTCACTCACCGCCTTATCCACCATCGTCATCAGCCCTTAACACGCTCTCCGCATCTCCTAAACCCAAACAAATCAATACACAAACAAACCGAACATAATTTTTCTTTTCCACTCTCACTCGCATCCCTCTGTTCTCAATCTCTCCACCCTTAATTCATCGAAAAAAAAACCCCCCGCTTATGTCCAAACTCTCCCCCTGGTCCACAATTAAACGCGAGCGTAATTAAATTTGGAGCGCGCGGGTGTGAGAGGTGCAGCGAAAGTGATTTGCGACGGTCGCAATCCTCCGCATCGCAAATCCCTTTTAAGGGTTTTGGGATTTTAGTCTGACCGATTATTATTCCATATTAAAGCGGGTCAAGCCAAAGGTACAGCATCGCATACCTCGTCCAAAACGAGGAAGAGGAAGAGCAACGTGTCCTGTTTAATTTAAGCCCACCCCCTGCCGACAATGGCCGTTTTTGTCCTTCCACCACCACCATACGAATCCAAACGCGTCCACGATATTAATTAATATTATCCGAAGTCTGCGTCCCCACTAATAAATATATATATATATATGATTTCCACGCGAAATAAAGATAAACTCGAGGCTCTGCTGCGCTCTCCAATTAAAACGTCGCGGCAACAATTCAAAGACACATGCAAATGATCGGAAGGGTTTAAGGACGGGAGGGCCGTTTAAATGCCTGCGGAAAGCTAAAGAGCCACGCTTATCTTTCTAAATGCCAATAAAGTACGACCGGAGACGACGCCGAGTCCTTTCTTTTTTCATTCTTCCTTGCTTCTTTTTTTTTCTCTCACTTGAAATGTGTCCACCTCGGATTCTCCCTTCGCGCTCCTCCTTACTCCACCGCCTCACCCCAATCCGACCATTTGCCAATCCGGCCGTAAACTTCCTTGATTATTTCAACGGCTTCTAATTCTTTCCTCCTCGACCATCTTAAGTTTCAAGCGCATATTTAATTACACTCGATGCACTTAAAAACCCTATTGATCCACTCCCAATAAACTATTCTCTTTATTACACGTCACAAATCTTATACCCTTTTATTTCTACCTATATACTTAACAATGTCTTGCGAACATTACGTTATAACATTTACTTGATTACATCACATTTCAATTATTTACACATAAATATATTGTTTCTAAAAATAAAATCATTTTAAATAAACATACTAATTTTTTTTATTTTTATGTGTTTTTCTAAAATAAAAACAATTAATTTGTTTAAATTTCTTAGTTAATAAGTAAACTGTGTTTTGAAAATAGAAATAAATAAAATTTGAGAGGTTTATCAAATTATATTTGTATATTAAATTATATTGTATAAGCGATGAAGCTGTAATTAGAAAGCAATAGTGTTTCGTATTTGCCATTCGCGTTTTGGTTATATAATTAAATAATGAACGGGGTGAGGGGGTTTCTCTTGGCGTGTGTAACTGCATTTATGTGTATGAATGTTCGCGAGGTGGAGGAGGAGGAGAAGAAGGGTGGTTAAAGGGGGTTGAAGATGAGGTTGAGAATGAGAAAGAGGGAGAACGAGATAGAGATACTGAGTGTAAGGAGTGCGGGTGGCCTAAAATTTAATTATTATATTTAATAAATGGAAATAGTAGTTATAGTAGGGAAATTATAATTAAGATTCATAAAAGAGATAAATTCGGCGTAACGGTTATGTGTTATATGCGCGTAATGTGTACGAGACTAAAACGCCACCGCTATAAAAGCTATATAGTTAATATAAGAAAACGCTATTTGCTTATTTCTTGCCACCGCCTCCAAGCCACCTCCGACCGACGCCAAAGCCAACGACGACGACCTCGTCTCATCCGCATTCCTAAATCACTTCTATTGTTATTATTATTTTGGTTTCTTCTTCATTTCTTTGCATAAATACCACAGAAATTCAATAACCATCAACATCTTGTATGCATTCTGAATTATCCTGCACATCCATATTATAATAATATCACAGCAAAATTTCCCATTCTATTATATGAAACAAAATTACTTATTACAATTATAAACGCAAGATGTTGCAGTTGCATAACTTCCCAATTAAAACTACAAATCTCACACAATTATATTAAAGAAAGAAAAAAAAATAATATAATTTTACATTAATTTGTGACTTTTCTAAATCAAAATTTTCTTGCTTATTTAATTAAAATATGAAATATACAACAAATATTTCATTGTATTATTAAAATAGTAAAGTTTACAAATATAAATTTCATTTAAATTAGTTATTATGTCTAATTATACTAAATTAATTAGATAAGTTTAATGCTGGATTAATATAAAAAAAAACATGTTTTTGTTGTTGTTGGTAGTTGTTATTATTATTAGTAAATGAAGTATGAATGCATGCAGTTCTGCAGCTCTTTCATTTCAGTAAATAAGGTAAAACATGACATGACAAGGAGTTTAATTAAGAAGTAATTGACAGGCATTGTCTGGGGCGGAGTGCAGAGTTAGGTTCTTGCAGTGACCATACCGGTCATCGGGCACAAGCACACACACTAATACTGCATATACACACACAAAGAGAGAGAGAGAGTGAGATTCACTCAGATCCATGCAGCCAGCAACAGAGACAGGGAGGATGGGAAAAAGAGAGGTGGATATACAAGGACAAAGAGAGTACGTGTGTTGAAAAGAGAGAAAGAGGAGAGACACAGCCACAAGCACTATGCCATGCTTCTGTTTCTATATCAGTATATCTCCACACATAATGAGCTTCCATACTATGTGATAACGTAACTAAAATATGCTACTGCTCTTACTGCAGAATAGACATTGTATTTTATCCGGGAGCAAACAGCGGACTGGAACCAGATTATCTCACGCCGACCTTTCCAATATAATACCTTTATACCTTACCCGAGTCCGAACCGATTCAATTTTTTAAAATTAAACTTAAAAGTTTTATTAATTAGCCTTTCCATTATTGCATTTTTTTTAATTGATCATTCTTTCTCCTTTATTTTACTTAATTTTTTCCATACCAAACAAATTGATAAATTAATCAAATAGAAATTCAAAATTTACTAAAAGTACAAAACTGAAATCCTGAATCGATTTAAGAGTTTTATTAATTAACTTTTTAATTATTTTCCGTTTATTGCATTTTTTAGGAATTGATCGCTTTTAAATTAAACTCACAGAGAAGGAGGTATTAGCAAAACTCTGATCTGCTTCATTGGTGCGAGAGAGATAGATGCGGTAATTATCCAGGAATATAAACCACAATTTATTATCTTTAGTTTCTAACTTATCCCACAATTTTGAATAATGGTTAAAATGTTATAATATGTTCCTATACAGTCTGTATATGAATGGCTGTGTGTATAACAGAGAGAAGGAGAGTGAGGGAAAGCCGGCCGCCCCCATAATTCGGTCCTAGGGGTGGCGTAGATCAAGTTCTCTAAGAGAAAGGGCTTACGTGTGTGCACGTGTATGGAAATACCTGCGAGGCCGGACACAGTGTCCAACTCCAATAAAACGTAATTAATGTAATGCTCGCAGATGGTGCTCCTCCTCTACTTCCTATTCCTCCGCTTTCTCTTCTTCTTCTTCTTTTGCGACTTGGGCGCGCATTTTAAAAAGTATCCGTTTTAATTAATCCAATAAAAGTAACAATCCATGGGAGCAGCCATCAGCTATCCCCAGATGTAATCCTTGCTTAGTGCCTGCAGCACAGGAATGCCCCACCAGAGGCCACTAGTAATAATTACCCTTTGTGCACACATACCACCACCATCCTCCTTCTCTTCTTCCTCACCTATTCCAATTCGGTTTCATAACTTCCGCATTCGCAGCCACCTCTCTTCTTTCTACCTCCACCACTTCATTTACTTTTATCCCTGCAGAAAAATAATGGTAATTACAACTTCACTTACTCGATGATATAACACCCTTACACGTTTATTTCAACATCCCCAATGAATTCTCAACTAATTACAAACTTCACTTATTCTACAATCACCATTCTTCAAAGATTACTTTAAAAAAACTAGTTTATTATAAAAATATACATATACAGGGTGACCCAATTGAACTACAACTTTTCTTGTATTTTTTTTACTTCTTTATAAGGTGTTATGGTTCTATACATGAAAGATTTATTCACATTTACTTTTAGTTTTACGCTCAAAAATTGGGCTATCACACTATTACGTTCGAATTCTATCACTGATAACTTTTTTTTTCAATAATCTGAGATTGAAATGCTTACTCAGGCTTGTAAACAATAATATCAGCTATCATTAGCCGAAATATGGACACAACATTACCAACGGTTCAAAAGTTATAGCAGTCAAAATCAAATTACGTAAATTTATATAAAATTCAAAAGTTTTCAACTAACACAAATTTATGTAATATTTTGTATTTTTACAATAATTACAATTCTGAAAAAAATATTTAAAAAGAAAAGTAATAATTAAATCGCAATACGTAAACAAATAATTTCAAATTTCAAATTAAAATTGTTACAATTTAGATATTGCTTAAATTCTTGTATTTTTTTTGGACTATTATTTTAGTAGCAAGTAATTACAAACCTAACTTACACTAAAATTATTCTTTTGAAAGAGTTTCTTAAAAAAATATTAGAAAAATATGTTCACAGACAAATAAATAAATTTTAAATTCATATTAATTAAATTAATGTTAAAAATTTAATTTTTATTAAAAAAACGATATTTTTAATGTTTCTCATTAATAATTACTTGTAATTTGAGATGTTTTCATAAAAATCTGTATATAATAGTTCATTAGATGTTCAATATATTTTGTTAAGTAATTATTAAAGAAAGTTAATTCTATCTAATGTTTTTCTTTCGTCATGGCAAAAGTATGATTACATTTGTATATAAAGTATAATTTAAACTATATAGTGATAAATGATATATTTGAAGTTAATTAATATAAAATTTATAGTTTTTTTAAAGTTTTTGTAGACAATTTCAAACGGAATTAGATGCTTGAGAAATGTAAATTGCATTCAGTTTTGCAGATGATATGTATAAATTTATGCGCTTTCAAAGTGATAATGGCAATAACTGCGACGACATAATTCACTTTTATTCGTTCAATCATCCCGGGGGTGGCAAAAATAATGTTTATTATTAAAATTGGCTTATACTATTATTGTATGCAGACGCCGTTTTATTGTGGCATTACATAACGCGCGGCACGCATTCTATTTCATGCGGGTGGAAAGGAGACGGGGGTGGTGGAGGTATACAGAAACGTAATAACGTTGTGACGTGTATCACGTCATAGCTCATCTCGGTTGAGGTGGTTGGCGGGGTTGAGGAGGATGCCGCGTTACCCGGCGCCTCCACCGATCCACCCTATTTGCACACGGAGGGTGGTTGAATTATGGCAGTTTAGCGCGCGCTAAGATCTTATTAGTTGGTCGGTATTTAATAAGGAAATGTAGCTAACTGAAGCTAAAGGATAACACCGCACTTTATGGCGCGAAAGAGAAGAAGGAGGGAAAAATCTCATCTAGATTATTTGCATAAACTGCACACAACTTGTGGTATTCCCTGGCTCCTTCCCTTCCATCGCGCCCATTTTTTTTTTATCCAACGTTCTTATGTACATTCCGTTGAATTACTTGACTGCTGCGCCGCTAAGATAGGATAGTAATAATGAGTGGAAAATTAAGAAGTTGAAACTTCTTCTTTCTTATTTCCAACCGTTCTCTCTCCGTTTCACGCACGCCAAATGCAACCCTCTCTTAGAGAAAGAGTATATCTAAACCAAACACAATTCACTTTATTAGCGAGGTAATTAAAAGATAAAAATGCTGCGCACCGATCTCCTTCCCTCTTTTTTTGGAATTAATACTGTTTTTTTTTTTGCTCTCTGTTTGTCTTCTCGCTTATTATTCATGGGCGGCTGAAGAAGCGGATTGGAATGGTGGCAGGAGTAGCACAAGGATGGTCGGTAGGACTCTAATACTTCGGGGGCAGTTAAATAGAGCTGTTTATGATCGCAGTCCGAAGCGCCGGTCACTAAACAAAAGCTATTCCTTATTGGACGCTAATGCCGAGTCCTGGAGGACTCGTAATGTCTCCTCCTATGTCTCCTGGTGTAATACCTGGACCTGAACACTAAGCCTCGAGTCTATTGGAATGTCCGTCGGTCCCAGCTTTAATTTATATCGCGCTCGCCACAAGCGTGTGCTGACCGCAAATCGAAGACATCATCAAAATCAATAACATTCTAACACAAAAAAAATACAATTTACCATTGATATAAACAATAATTCTAAGAACTTTAGTCAATTGCAATTAAGTTATAATTATTATAGCAAAAAAATATATCATACTATTTTTTTTTAATTGATCATAAATATTCAAAATTCAATTTTTTAGTGAAATTTTGTAAGATTTCATTCAATAATTAAGAAAAATAATAATTTAATTAATTAATTTTCTTGATGTTATAAATTTTAAATGTACATTGATGCAATAAAAAGAAGGAACCATCTTTGATGAAACAGCTTTCGTGCTATGTTTGCGATGAGCCTAGATCCCCAGAGGCGAAGTGCAATGATAATAATAAGGCAGTTCTAAGTAATGGAATATAATTTTTGCGCTCGCAGCCAAAGGGGTTGATTGAGGGAATAAAACTGAATTATACTGGGAGGAGGGTGCCAAAAAGGGGAGATTCCACCACTTACACAAGTGTCAAGCGCTAAAACTTACACCCTCACCGACCCCGAAAAACACACGCAAACAATTACATTTACTACATTACGATGCAAATTGTTGGACTATCTCTCTTATATACTCGAAAGTATGAACCAGACGTAAGAGAATATGAACATCCCAATTCTACGATTAACTTCAATTGCAGCCGATCATCACTCTCCTGCGAAAATTCTCATTAAAACTCGTTCCGATGATTACGTTAATTCGACGCTAATTTGGCAAGGAAACCCGCAGAATTCGCAAAATAAAGAATAAAATTGTGCGAAGTTCAAAGGATTATTGGTAGATGGCGCTCGATGTACTGGGTCTGCGGATTTGTTGGTTTTGCGGTCGTTTCGAATCTGCTCCTGCTACTTTTAAACTTGCAGGATGCGCATGTTGTTTGTGTGTACGTATGTGTTTGTAATCCTGCGGAAAATCCTTGCGGCGTGCTCGGCGTGTCCCTGCTTCAGACGTAACAGGCTCTCAGGAGCGTGCAAGGATTCTTGTAAATCTGTAGGAGCGACGAAAGCATTTAAGTTTTTCCTCATTCGATATATTATTTTTTTTTTGCTCTCTGCGTGAAATTTATCGCGGAATGATGGCGATACAAAAGAAGAGAAAACGAGTAGTAGAGAAAGGCGTAATATGAGAGAAACAGGAAGAAAAGAAATCGTTACACAATAAGTGCATTTATGCTGGCTTTCTTAACAGCCACCAGTTTACTAATAACATATATAATCAATATAGTTAACATTGTAATGCTTTCATAGTTATATTAAATATTTAATTAATAATGCATTTTTACCACGGGTCTATACCAAAAGACCGTCTATTGAAATCCCGACTGTATTAAAGTCCCGACGCTTGAAATCCCGACTATATCGTAACCCCTATTACCATACAAATTTTATTGTAGAAATTTATAATAATAAAAGACACTGTCGGGATTTCGATTTAGTCGGGATTATGGTAATTGGATTTTCGATATAGTCGGGATTTCGATAGACGAGATTTCGGTTGTCGGGCTTGCGATTGCCACCATTTTATCACAATATAATCAATTTTCTAAGTTTCTTATTACATTTTAAATACTAAATAAAATTAATTATATAAGACAAGAAGACGATACAAAAATGACTACTTAAAGTTCTAATAAAGATTGATATAAACTTAATAAAATAATTATAAACTAATTTCAAGAATTTTCAAAAATTGTTTTAGAAATCCCGACTATGTCAAAATCCCGACTATATCGTAACCCCTATTACCATACAAATTTTATTGTAGAAATTTATAAAAATAAAAGACACTGTCGGGATTTCGATTTAGTCGAGATTCTGATTGTCGGGATTATGGTAGTTGGATTTTCGATATAGTCGGGATTTCGATAGACGAGATTTCGGTTGTCGGGCTTGCGATTGCCACCATTTTATCACAATATAATCAATTTTCTAAGTTTATTATTACATTTTAAATACTAAATAAAATTAATTATATAAGACAAGAAGACGTTACAAAAATGACTGCTTAAAGTTCTAATAAAGAATGATACAAACTTAATAAAATAATTATGAACTAATTTCAAGAATTTTCAAAAATTGTTTTAGAAATCCCGACTATGTCAAAATCCCGACTATATCGTAACCCCTATTACCATACAAATTTTATTGTAGAAATTTATAATAATAAAAGACACTGTCGAGATTTCGATTTAGTCGGGATTCTGATTGTCGGGATTATTGTAATTGGATTTTCGATATAGTCGGGATTTCGATAGACGAGATTTCGGTTGTCGGGCTTGCGATTGCCACCATTTTACCACAATATAATCAATTTTCTAAGTTTCTTATTACATTTTAAATACTAAATAAAATTAATTATATAAGACAAGAAGACGTTACAAAAATGACTACTTAAAGTTCTAATAAAGATTGATACAAACTTAATAAAATTATTATAAACTAATTTCAAGAATTTTCAAAAATTGTTTTAGAAGTGATTTGATTCAAAAATATTACATAATATACTAAATTAATTTGTATAAAGTTTTATAACTTTAATAATAAATTGAATAGATTGAAATGAAGTAAATAAAGCAATAACAATGTTAGATGTATGTTGCAATTGGATTATGGTATTCCGAGTCCTCGAAGTTTGCGAAGGACTTTCTTGCAGGACCTTTCTTGCGGTCGTGTGGGGGGGGGTGAGAGATGCTGAGATCTCGTTGCGTAACCGAAGACAATGGCGGAAAATAGGAAATGGAATTAATAATTGACCCAATTGCGAGGAGCGCAGAATGCACGTACATTAAATCAAACGCGACGCGATAAATAATTGCGTACTTAGGAACAATTAGTAGTACAATTACTTAACGAATGCTGCATAGATATGTGCATATTAGAGCGTATACATACACGTAATTGTGTATATACACATGCATGCACACTGCGTACAGACTGAACGAAATGACGAATGGATAGGAACGTGGCCGTAAATTTAGACAAGTGGAAATGTGTATACGTGGCTCGCACAGTGTAAGTGTTAACAGTGGTTTAATTAGATATTTCAACTGTATCTTGCTTGTTTAGAGTCCTGGCAGCAATTATTACCAGTGCACACACATGCACACAGCCACTTCTCATTGACACACACACACACTCACGCACGCACCAACACTAGTGAGTGTTATTATATAAATGCGTGGGCCGTTGAAACAGGCCCCGAACCTGCAGTGATTTACAACCTATCCCATACTTTATTTAAACAAGTCTATATAAGCTGTAAGCAATAAATTCCACGCTCGGATGTTTGCTTCGCGATGTTCCTTATTATCTTTACACGTTTGCAAAATTTTATTTATATTATTGTTTCATATCAAATCACATTCATTTTTTCACTACAAATAATCTTAAAAATAAAATATTTATTTTATTGTTTTGCATATTTTCTAACTCTTTCCAATTCAAATGTTTATAGACTTAAATTCTTTTTAAAACTTTATTTAATTTAAAAATTAATGCAATATTAATTCCAGTATTTTTAAATTAGTTATTAGTTATATAAATTATCACAATTTATTAATTAAAACTTGTAATTAATTTAACAAAAATACAAGGTTTTTTTTTAAATTTGTTATTAGATGTACTTAAATAGCTTTCTATTAGTATTCTTGTAGTATAGGGAGTAACTGTTGAAGCGAAATTCTCCTCGTCTTTTGCATTTAGGTGCTATTGCCTGGAAGTGACTTAATTATTATTCCTATCGTTTTTCGGGCTTCCAAGGATTTCGAAGGACCCTTCCTTTCACCCATAAAAGTGCCAATAATACATCAGGAAGGGAAAAGTTATTTATTTTTATTGATCTCCTCGGGGGACGATGCGTAATAATAGTTTCTAGGGGCTGGATGTGAATCCATCTTGATTTATCACTAATTCCATTCAAAATAAATTAGTTGTTCAAGTTTTCTATATTTAAATTTATATATAAAATAAAGTAATTCAACATTTTAAATTACCTGAATTTATTTTTAATTAATATTTTTTAATGTTTCTAGGATAATTTTCAATAATAATTGTACTGTTTTTCTATGGTAAATAGTAAAACTTTCAGTTGAGAAAATTTTCCCTATAAAATTTAATTGAGAAATTCATTTGATTTGTTTCTAAACGTCGTAAAATTCCATTGATGTGGATGTCGTGTCCATTCCAGTTATGACCATTTTCCTTTTACCGTCGATATGTGTATGTCTTCTGTATGTGGATGTGAGGGGAAAATTTTTGGGGTCTGAGCTTCGAAATGGTAACCGGAAGGATGAGAGTTGCAGTAAATATGTCGTCGCGATTTCTCCTGGAGACTGTGTCTCGTCTCCAGAAAGAGCGACCAGACTCTGCACAACTCCCATCCCTCGCTCTCTTTGCCGTCGCCAGAAACAAATTTATTGGCAACTTTTTGTCCACGAATTTTACTTGGAGAAAATGCCAGACTCACTCGGAAATTATTACATCTTTGTTCGGCCTTTCCTCCTTGTGTCCGCATCTTCTTTTTTTTTTCTCTCTCTTTCTTCCCTCCACCGACCATCCAGATTGTTCTCGTATACTTTATTATAGAACATTCCTCCAGATTCTCCGTGCTTGTCGAAAAATACTCGCAGAGAGAGGAAGAGAAAGACGTAGAAACAACAAAAAAATACTACAAGTCTTAATTCTCTCAGTTTTTTTTTCTGTTGTCTTCTTGTTTTATTGGTTCCAGAACATTATATTATTTTACGCTTCATTAATTTCAGAAATAAATAAAATAGTCAATATATTGGAACAATTCTATTACATTGAAAAAAAAAATCATTATTTATTTTCAAATCAAAGAAAATAATTCAAAATCTAAAAATTTGTTTCATTAAATATAAGAGTGAGTAGGGTTATTAAAAAGGTCATAATTTTATCATAAATTTGCATATTGGATGATTTAATTACAACGCGTGGTTTTACAATAATTAAATAAGACGTGAATCATTAGAAAAAATTATAAAATAGTCAATATATCGGAACAATTCTATTACATTGAAAAAAAAATATAATTCATTATTTATTTTCAAAATTATTCAAAATCTAAAAATTTGATTCAATAAATATAAGAGTGGGCTTATTAAAAAGGTCAAAATTTTGTATTTAATTTGCATTTTAGATGATTTAATTACAATGCTTGGTTTTACAATAATTAAATAAAACACTTGAATCATTAAAAAAAAGCAAAATCTGTATATTTCAGATAATAATGAATTTTACACACTTATATAATCATGACATGTATAAAGAATTTAATAGTTCTTTAGTTAATTAAACAATAATTAAAATAATTTAATTTGCCCCTAAAACGTTTGCAACCAAATATACGCGCGTGCAACTGATGTGGCTAAAGCGAAAATGCAGTTTATCTAAATTTTAATTAATTAATTAATTAATAACCACGTATAATTAATGGAATTTCTCACATGAAAACTAAAGAAAAAACTATTGCCTTTTCAATGAGCCTATTTAAAATTGCGTGGTATTTCTGGTTTTCCTGTTATAAGCTTTTAAACTTAGCAATATTTTGTTTCTAGTTGTTTAAAAATTTAAAAAAAAAATCAATGATTATTGTAACAATACAAATACTATGTATTAATTGTTTATGTATTAAGTTTGTATAAAAGTTTAAGTTTTAATTTATAAGAAAAGTGTGATACAAAAACTTTTCAAAAAGCAATTTATTGTGCGTAGCTACGTTGGAAAATTGAAGTTTCGCGTATCGTGAGTAATGCGTGTTTTCGGGTGGATGCGCCGGGTGAGAGTATTGTGCGCCGCGTGAATGCGAATGCATATAATTTCGTCCTTTTTTTACCTACTCCTTCGAAGCCCCCTTTTGTGTCTTAAGAGGAAGGTCGAAGGTGAGTTTATTGTGAGTGCGAGCGGAGGTTGTTTATGCGACGATTAAAGTGGTTATAAAGCGCGCCCTGCACTCATCCCATTCCGATGGGGTTTTCAGAAGGTGGGATGGGATGGATATTGAAATGGCGCGGCCATCGGCATTGAAATCATTGAAGAAAACCGCCCTTCCGCCGAAAACAAAGGCATTCTGTTTGGGCTATAAAAGCAATAAAGGGCTACGCGTGCGAGGAAGGTTCCCTTTTTTCCTCTTCCTCTTTCTGTACCCTCTCACTAGCATTCTCTGCGTCTCACTCCAATGGGTCAAGGGGTGGTGCGTTTCCTACAGGATTTATAGACAAACAGAGTGAGAGGTTGGGTGGAGGAAGGCAAATCTGGTCTCGCATTAAAACTATGATATATACCGGCAGATCCAAGATACGGACCAATTCCACTTTCCATCCCTAAATTTATATCAATGTCAGTTTGCCAATTATAAAATGAACGAACAAGTCGACCGTAAATTACCGCTCTTTCTCACTCTCTCCCTCTTTATCTCTCTGTGTGCGTGTGTGTGTTTGGCGAATATAATAGAATTTTTAGAGTTCACCGAAAAATATGTATATAGAATATAAATATATTAAAGGGACAGGATGTGCGTGAATTATGGTGTACGCAGATCGGGAGACCCTCGAAGGGCTTATAATTTTCGTGTTTATCTTTCCCGTTGGTGACGCGGCGGAGGGTAAAATAAAAACGTTTTTTTTTTTTAATGAATGCGAATGAAACCGGTTTATCTGAAAAACCGAAAACCGCAGCAAAATTCGCATCATTATTATTAAATTCGTGTCGGACTTGTTAATACGTTTTAAATGAACAATAACAATATTATTTATAAATTCCGGGCGGTGGCGGCTACAGTAGTCCCGGCGAGCATCATTATATATTTTCATTTATTAGATATTATAGAATAATTTATAGGCGGCTCTGATTAGTGTCATGTGCGTGTAACGTATTTTCAAATTAAAAGCATTCAATACCGGTTAGCGAATATCATTCGGGGAATAATAGAAATATATAGTTTTTGTTAATGAAGAATGCACCAGCAGTCACGCAGCCGTTGAGCGCCGCCACCACCACCCCCCTGTAACACACACACACACTGCCGCCCCCCGTGCACATTATTCGCCCCCACCCGCACCGTTCGTATGTGTTGTAATGCGTTTATTATTTATTAGCAGTGTAATGAATGGCATAACTCACGTGGTAATTAGACTCATAATTCTGGGTGGCGCTCGTGTAATGCGCTAATGCGGACACCGATGCCAAAAATGATTGAGTCCGAATTACGGGCGCACTCATTAATGGGACGTGATTTAAGCTCCCCCGAACGTACCCATTCCCTTTCTCTCCCTCTCCCCCCATCCCCATACGACTGCATCCAAAACGGCACCGACCATTAAATTACACACAATATTATTATTTCCCTATACCATTTTAATCCACCCTGTATATGGCGCGCTTTACGCCCCCCCTTCGTCCCGCATCAACCCAGTCGTTTGTTTATTCGCGCTTTTTACCATGTGCGTCGGATGGGGGGTGAATTTGGGGAAGGGAGGTGAAACTGCCCATTTATTCCGGGGAGTTGGGTGGGCTTTGTCCTGTAATGCCCATTGAATCGCAGGACCATTTAAATCATAAAATACCATTTAATCAATCCCGTTCATTCCACCAAAAATTACGTACGCAGCGTTTTTTTTTAAACATCGAGATGCCAATACATTTGTGTCCTGTTAACGCAACATTTCATTCATCATGATCAATTATATCCAACAGTTTGATTTGTTACTAACAAAATCATTATATATATCCTTACGTAATTTACAATAATATTTGTTATTACGTTTTGTTAAAGCATAAATTTGTTTCATTCTTTAATATGTTGAAGATTCTGAAATCATTTCAATAGATTTTATAATATTATATAAAAGTCATTCAAGATTTATCTTAATTTCATTAATTTTCAGCACTTTTTGCTGGATTTTATAGAAATCTATAATAAAAAATTAAATTGAACACTTACTCATTTCTCTTAGATTATATGATTTTCAGTGATCTTAAATGAAATTTGTATAAAGAAAGAAAATTGATTAAAAAAGATTTCTAGAAATTTAGTTAAAAAATTAAAAAATCTCTTAGATCAATTAATTTTCAACGCTATTTGCTAAAGTTTATAATTTAAGAAATTCGTTTAAAAATAAATAAAATAATTTCAATTATAGTTTGACTTGTTACTAACAAAATCATTATATATATCCTTACGTAATTTACAATAATATTTGTTAGTACGTTTTGTTAAAGCATAAATTTGTTTCATTCTTTAATATGTTGAAGATTCTGAAATCATTTCAATAGATTTTATAATATTATATAAAAGTCATTCAAGATTTATCTTAATTTCATTAATTTTCAGCACTTTTTGGTGGATTTTATAGAAATCTATAATAAGAAATTAAAATTCAACACTTATTCATAAATAATTTCTCTTAGATTATATGATTTTCAGTGATCTTAAATGAAATTTGTATAAAGTCTGAAAGAAAGAAAATCTGAAAGATTAAATTAAAAATAATTTTTCTTAGATTGGATTAATTTTCAACGTTATTTGCTAAAGTTTATAATTTAATAAATTCGTTTAAAAATAAATAAAATAATTTCAATTATAGTTTGACTTGTTACTAACAAAATCATTATATATATCCTTACGTAATTTGCAATAACATTTGTTAGTCCGTTTTGTTAAAGTATGCAATTTTATTCAAAATCTTATATCATTTTCAACACATAAATGTTTATCATTTTTTAATATATTAAAGATTCTGAAATCATTTCAATAAAAGTCATTCATGATTTATCTTAATTTGTTTAATTTTCAGCACTTTTTCTTGGATTTTATAGAAATCTATAATAAGAAATTAAATTGAACACTTATTCATAAATACTTTCTCTTAAATTATATGATTTTCAGTGATCTTAAATAAAATTTCTATAAACTCTGAAAGAAAGAAAATCTGAAAGATTAAATTAAAAATATTTTTTCTTAGATTGGATTAATTTTCAACGTTATTTGCTAAAGTTTATAATTTAAGAAATTCGTTTAAAGATAAATAAAATAATTCCAATTAGATTTATAAAATTGTATAAAAATAAAATTAATTCAATAAGGATTCTTCAATTTTTCTTTAATTTTTTTTGTTACTAAAATTGAAGGAATGAAAGTATAATTTCAGTTAATAAGTGAGAAAAAATATGAATCTTAATTAAAATCATGCAAAGTGTTAACAATTCTTCAATGAAATTATACACAAAAATTATTAATTTTACTTATAAACTTAATTGTAAGCATAATATGAGAGAGTACAAATTTTTATTTAAATATATTTAATCTTAATAACAGCAAGTTTCTTAATAATAATAATAATTTATTGGCCAAACATCAATACATAAGAAGAAGAAAAAAAAGTACAATTTATGCGTAAATAAATTTTTAACATACAATAAAAAAAATATATATTAATAGGCATAAACTTTATTATGAAATAATATCAGTATTATAATAATAATAATATAAATGAACAACAGAAGAATAAGGGAAAATATTATATATATATATAGTTGTAGTTTCTTTTTTTAATAATCGAAGGATGAAGGGTGGAAGGGAGTAGTTGTAAAGTGTTATTTTGATATTGGGGGAGTTCTGAAAAAACCGTGGAGGACATAAGTGAATGGAATTCGGAGATGCAAGTTTCTTATTTAAGTCTAATCTAATGATTATAAAATTGTAGATTTTTAAATTGTTAAAATGTTACATTTATTGGATCTGATCGTATACTTTTTAGATGTTATTTTTTTTATTTACGTAAAAGTATTGTTTCTTTTAGATTGATTTGTATGTGGTTCTTATGAGATATGATGGGATGAGTATTTGCGGGTCTCTTTGTTAGAGGGTGCGAAATGAAGAAATGCGGTCAGAGAATGACGGGGAAGGGAATGTGTGGGAGGTTTGAGGATCGACGGGGGTGGTATGTGAGAAAAGGACGTGAAGGGAAAGAAGAGAAAAAGTGAGAATGGGAGGAGGTGGAGTAGGATGAGGAGGAGAGAGGAGCGGTCACACACATTTTTATTAAAAGTATAAATCACGGCAGCGGCACAAAGGCTGATGCTGAGGCACCGATGCCTAGGCTCTGCTGCTCTCTCCTCTGAGGTCGGGCGGTATGATGGTAGTAGTGGTGGTAGTATGATGGTGTGTTGGTGCGATAAGTCACCTTAGCCCGCCCCTGCAGCGAGACCGCCGCCGCCACCGCCGCTGCCGGCAATGAAGCCTGTCAGGACAATGATGGACGTCCTCACATAAAACTGACGAGTGAGTCATGGCGCCTTCACAAATGGCTCTGCGGAGCCTCGTATATCACTTTTATTACACCCATCTTCATTTTCATATTTCATATTTGCATTTTCTGTGCCGTTATAAATCAGAGAGTTTATGGCTAATTAGGCCTTTGTGTGCGGGGCCGGGCGACGGAATAACGGCTTATCGGACGCTGCCGGGCCCCGGTTATGACGCGATAGAGAGCAGGGCGTCGCGACGCTTAACCTACGCTCACCCGATTTTAAGAATTCACTAACATTCGCCGCACCGAAAACCCTTACACCCTACCACCCCCAACACTTTCAAACCCCCCCGTATTCTCTCTCTTTCTCTTGCTTTCTGTTTCCTCAATCCTCCTACCGTCTTCCTCTTGCTCATCTGCTCCGCTCAACCTCATACCCAATTCATATACACCGGTCCACTTTCAACCACCATCAAATATTAATACACCTATACCACCTAAAACAAATTTCCAAGCCCAAGCACCCAATTACTAATACGACACTGCGAAAACCCGGCGCATCCACGCCTCAACTACACAATGGGCATCTCACGGAAAACCCGTCCGAAAATGCATCCAGCCAAACGCAATTACCCCAAATAAACAATCACATTTTCTTTACTCACATTTTTGTTTTAATAATAAATGAAAGCAAATTTAAAAACATAATATTTATTTTTTTTTTTCATCCTTTATTCTTTTTCATTAGTTATTTATTTTTCTACTATTAATATTATTGATGGGTTTTATAGCATTAGTTGTTGTTCTGCTTAACAACATCACTCACATCGTGAAACGCACGCAGTGAAATTGAGTTGCATTGTGCGCAAAATTAAATTATTTCATATTCCAATTAATTATAATATTTTGGGCCTGTCTGTTCGTGCTAGGCATTTTGATTGATTGGTGGAATGGGGCGTAAAACGTGAAGCGCTGAAAAAAAAAATATATATAAAATACGCGAAAAATATAGAGAATTAAAAAGGTAGAGACTATGAAAAAAAAAATAAAATTATTCACCTAGAAATTAATTAATTAAATAATATCAAATTTTGCTAAAATAGTTCTAATTTTATTAAAGTTAGAAATAGTATTGCTTTTTCTTTAATTTAATTAGAATTTACATTTTTTAAAAAACAAAAATATAGAGAATTAAAAAGGTAGAGACTATGAAAAAAAAAAAAAAAATTATTCACCTAGAAATTAATTAAATAATATCAAATTTTGTTAAAATAGTTCAAATTTTATTAAAGTTAGAAATAGTATTACTTTTTCTTTAATTTAATTAGAATTTACATTTTTTTAATATATTACTTAATAAAATTATCTACATTAGAATAATTGTTATGATTTTATTAATAAATTTGTTGCTTAAGTAAATTAATCTGTTTACTAGTAGTAACATCCTATTAGTTATTACACCCATCCAAATACTGTCGTCAAGACACGTTGCTTAACTTTTTTTTAATTATTTAATTTAATTATATAAAACTAATGATAATTCCTTCCATAATTGTAAATTAAATTATCTTATAAGAAATTTTAAATTCTGGTTTTAATGGGATCGAGTTTTGTTAAATATATTTTGTAGACTATTGTTCGCTCAAAGTATGAATGCATTCGGTTGTGAAACATAATTAGAATAATTAGTCGTGTTCTCCTCATACAAGTGTGCCGTCTTTAAATGGGTACGTACACACATAAAAGTAAGTAATTCGGAATAAAATTATACGAAATAAGAAACGAAATTTCTTGCTCAGCCGCCGTCGTGAGTCGAGGAATTAATTGTGGCGGCGCGCAATTAAAACGTTGGAAAATATGAAATACAATTCGAGATGTTCTTGGAACCAGGACTACTATTACTGTTGCCATCACCTACTACTCCTTTTGCCTGTACTATCCTTTCCCCTCTTTTCTTCTCTCGTCTGGAGGAAGAGGAGTCTGGCTATGTGTGTGTGGGTGTCTCTCTGTGTGCTCATTTGGTGCGAAATGTAACGAGCATAGTTTTCGAATAATACTCTCCGCTTCGCAAAACGATGTATTCTTTTCATTTCCCAGACAAACTTACGCCATCTAATTTTCAGTTAATCTCATGGAAACAAGAATTAACGGCGTCGTTTGCAGGCATATGAAGCAGCCTTCATCCCTAGCCATCCTCTAGCCTCGACGAATGAACAACCTCAGCCACCGCGCGAAATCGCACTGTTCATGTACACGTATATATATACATATATAAATATGTATGTACGTACACGGTTTGCGTGTGTTTGTGTTAGTGCGCTTTGGCGGCGGTCGGAGGTGGTTTGGTAGATGCAGCCTGGGCAAAACTTCGCCCATTAACATTATAATACACTTAGCACGTGGCAGACGAGATCGTAAACAAGGTGCAACGGTTTTTCCGCTATATTCATATTTGCAAAATACACACGAAACAACACACACACAAACACATACACTGTCCCACCGTTTCATAAAGCCGAACGACAATAATTTGGAATGGTGCAGATCAGCTCACTTATCTCCAATAAACATTCAAACTTTATAGCTTCAAATTTTACCTGTACGCAGATGCACATTCACATACTTAATCAATAGTTAATCCTAATCTATAACGGTTTTGTTAATATAATTTTTATAAATTACTTTTAATAATAAACTCATTGGAAACATTTATATTTATTTTTAATTGCATATTCAATTTTGATTACTCATAAGATATAAACCACATAATTTACAAAGCTGACAGAGAATGCACTGAAAAGATCATAGTTTCTTCTTTAATTCGCATTTTCAATGATATATGTAGAATAAGTAGTTATTGAGTAATTAAAGAAAACGTGAAGACGGTAGATTTCAAGCTTATATTTCTTTGCTCAACTGTATAACAGAAGATACAAATTTATCATTAGGCTTATTGGAAAGGCCATACTTTTATCTTTAATATGCTTAATTACAATTTAAATTATCTTAGTTTTTTACGTAATTAATTGATGTTTGTTTGTCAATAATTGAAATTTCCTAATAGAATTTAATTTTGAACTTTAATTGATATTTTTTTTTGATAAAAAAGTTGGAAGTTTAAATTACTAAGCTGACAAGGAATGCATTGAAAAGATCATATTCTCTTCTTTAATTCGTATTTTCAATGATCTATGTAGAATAAGTAATTATTGAGTAATTAAAGAAAACGTGAAGACAGTACATTTCAAGCTTATATTCCTTTGTCCAACTTTATAACAGAAGATATAAATTTGACATTAGGCTTATTGGATAGGCCATACTTTTATCTTTAATATGCTTAATTACAATTTAAATTATCTTAGTTTCTTACGTAATTATCAAGTAATTAATTGATCTTTGTTTGTCAATAATTGAAATTTCCTAATAGAATTTAATTTTGAATTTTAATTGATTTTTTTTTGATAAAGAAGTTGGAAGTTTAAATTACTAAGCTGACAAGGAATGCATTGAAAAGATTATATTTTCTTCTTTAATTCGCATTTTCAGTGATCTATGTAGAATAAGTGGTTATTGAGTAATTAAAGAAAACATGACGACAGTACATTTCAAGCGTATATTTCTTGGCTAAACTTTATAACAAAAGATACAAATTTGAAATTAAGCTTATTGGAAAGGCCATACTTTTATCTTTAATATGCTTAATTACAATTTAAATTATCTTAGTTTCTTACGTAATTATCAAGTAATTAATTGATGTTTGTTTGTCAATAATTGAAATTTCCTAATATTTCTTTTTGATAAAGAAGTTGGAAGTTTAAATACAAAGCTGACAAGGAATGCATTGAAAAGATCATATTCTCTTCTTTAATTCGCATTTTCAATGATATATGTATAGTAAGTAATTATTGAGTAATTAAAGAAAACGTGAAGACAGTAGATTCCAAGCTTATATTTCTTTGTTCAACTTTATGACAGAAGATACAAATTTGACATTAGGCTTATTGGAAAGGCCATACTTTTATCTTTAATATGCTTAATTACAATTTAAATTGTCTTAGTTTCTTACGTAATTATTAAGTAATTAATTGATGTTTGTTTGTCAATAATTGAAATTTCCTAATATTTTTTTTTGATAAAGAAGTTGGAAGTTTAAATACAAAGCTGACAAGGAATGCACTGTAAAGATCATATTTTTTTCTTTAATTTGCATTTTCAATGATCTATGTAGAATAAGTAATTATTGAGTAATTAAAGAAAACGTGAAGACAGTAGATTTCAAGCTTATATTTCTTTGTTCAACTTTATAACAGAAGATACAAATTTGACATAAGGCTTATTGGAAAGGCCATACTTTTATCTTTAATATTCTTAATTACAATTTAAATTATCTTAGTTTCTTACGTAATTATTAAGTAATTAATTGATGTTTGTTTGTCAATAATTGAAATTTCCTAATATTTTTTTTTGATAAAGATGTTGGAAGTTTAAATACAAAGCTGACAAGGAATGCATTGAAAAGATCATATTCTCTTCTTTAATTCGCATTTTCAATGATCTATGTAGAATAAGTAATACTTGAGTAATTAAATAAAACGTGAAGACAGTAGATTTCAAGCTTATATTTCTTTGTTCAAGTTTATAATAGAAGATACAAACTTGAAATTAGGCTTATTGGAAAGGCCGTACTTTTATCTTTAATATGCTTAATTACAATTTAAATTATCTTAGTTTTTTACGTAATTAATTGATGTTTGTTTGTCAATAATTTAAATTTCCTAATAGAATTTAATTTTGAACTTTAATTCGATATTTTCTTTTTGGATAAAGAAGTTGGAAGTTTAAGAGTTTGGGGCATCTGCAGTACAAAAACACATGGAAATATTATAATAATTTTTAATGAGGCAATTAAATATGAATTTTCTTAAATAGTTGTACGATGGTAATAATTTAATTTAAAAAACTAATTAACGAAAACGGAGTGCAATAACGAAAATTGGAAAGTGGTAACAACAACGAGAAAAAAAATAAAACATCGAATGGGTTTTAATTGTAATTCGTTTTTCAGCTATTGCAGCAGTAGCAGCAGGATATTTCGCTACTAGGTCAACTTTACGAGTTTTAATGCAGCCAGTATAATAATATGATTACGCTAATTAAGCAATTTACAATCGGGGAGTAAAAAAGCGTCCGTGTAATTCCATAACAACTATTACCATACATGCATATTATTACAAACAACAGTTACAGTCGGCGAGATGATGAAGAAAAAAAGTTGGATGAGAGACGTCGTCGCATCCTCATGCAGTCATCCTTTTAACCGGTATTGATTAAAACACATTTTCTGGCAATTAAACGCTGCGGATCTTCGGTGTTGGCGTTGGATTGAAGACGTGGGGCGATGTTGAACAGAACGATGAGATGAAGGTGGTTAAAGAGAAGAGGAGGAAAAGAGGCACGAAACGAGTTGTAGCCTGGTATCAATAATCGAAAACACTCACAGCACTAACTTAACATATTTATGCTAAATGCCGGACTGAATTTATTGTAATATCTGCATTGATCTTAAATTGCATGCCATTAATTACGAATATTTATTGCGTAATTAAAATCATTTTTCAGCCGTGGCTTCACATCGGGTTACCATATTTATTTTTATTTTTTTTTTTTAGTATTCCGTCCAATTACCGAGGACATGCCGTACGCATTTTTATTCGCATTGTCATTCTGCAATGTTAAAATTACAATTATCCTGTGCAGCCAAGGCTTCATTAATATTAATTGATGGCATGCATATCTTTAGTTTTGTTGTTAAAAAAATGCAAAATTTTAATTCATTCGTTATTTTGGAGCAAAACCATTCAGAAAACAGAAAATAAATAAACAAAAATTTGCAAAATTCATGCTTTTTCAGAGATTATTTTTGTTCATTAATTAATATAAATATGTTAAATTTTGTATGAAAATCGACATTACACAAAACTTTACTAATTTCTGTTTTTTTAATAAATATTTTTTAAATTAAAATTGTTTTATTTCTTATGATTTTGATTGCTTAATTTTCGTGCGTTTTAATTATGTATAAACAAAAGTCATAGATTTTTGTAGATGGATCAATATTTGAAATGGTCAAGAAGAGTAGAGGAGAAAGGGAATGAGGAATGAAGAAGAAAGAAAGAAAGGAAAAAAAGAGTAGATGTATGTTGGAACGATGTATTTTCAGTAATATATTTATGATATAACCAATAATAATGATAATTTCAAGATAAATATTACAATTTAAATTATATTTATTGTAACAAACAGAAAATAAATGAACAAAAATTTGCAAATTCATGCTTTTTCAAAGATTATTTTTGTTCATTAATTAAATATGTTAAATTAATTAAATATGTTAAATTTTATATGAAAATCGATATTACACAAAACTTTATAAATTTCTGTTTTTTTTAATAAATATTTTTAAATTAAAATTGTTTTATTTCTTATGATTTTGATTGCTTAATTTTCGTGCGTTTTAATTATGTATAAACAAAAGTCATAGATTTTTGTAGATGGATCAATATTTGAAATGGTCAAGAAGAGTAGAGGAGAAAGGGAATGAGGAATGAAGAAGAAAGAAAGAAAGGAAAAAAAGAGTAGATGTATGTTGGAACGATGTATTTTCAGTAATATATTTATGATATAACCAATAATAATGATAATTTCAAGATAAATATTACAATTTAAATTATATTTATTGTAACAAACAGAAAATAAATAAACAAAAATTTGCAAATTCATGCTTTTTCAGAGATCATTTTAGTTCATTAATTAATATAAATATGTTAAATTTTGTATGAAAATCGACATTACACAAAACTTTACAAATTTCTGTTTTTTTAATAAATATTTTTTAAATTCAAATTGTTTTATTTCTTATGATTTTGATTGCTTAATTTTCGTTCGTTTTAATTATGTATAAACAAAAGTCATAGATTTTTGTAGATGGATCAATATTTGAAATGGTCAAGAAGAGTAGAGGAGAAAGGGAATGAGGAATGAAGAAGAAGAAAGAAAGGAAAAAAAGAGTAGATGTATGTTGGAACGAGTGGCGATTTATGGGGTCATTTTGGGTTACAATTCAATCGATGGCCGGACCCCGAAATGCTGCGGTCCCCCCTTTCTTTAATTGGTACAATGGCCATTGATTTCTTTGATTGTGTGACTTCTACTTTGATCCCAGGACACGTTTAGTGTCGTCCACTGCAGCCTCCGACCTCATCACACATTTATAACCAAACCAGAATGGGCCTGACCTCCCCTGATTCATGCTGCCTCCCTCTAAAACTCGAAGGCAATAAATATTTGCGGTCGGCAACAAAAGAAAATAAATTGCGTAATGATTGGAACAGTTTTAATGAAATCGGTCGGCAACGACGAAAACGTTTCTTATTACATCTTCATTGTGAAGAATAGGAAATATGAAGATTTAACCTTGAGATGGATACGAAATAAGGATTGGAGGAATTAGAGAAAAGTTTTCGCTTTTGTCTTGTATTAGATGTTTATGCAGATGGGATTTAGGTGGGTGGGATGTCAGGTGGTGTTGGTTCGTATTCAAATTTTGTTTTGGCCGGAATTAAAATATTAGTTATGCATAATGCAGAACGAGGAGATCAAGTTTGCCGCCCTCTCGACGAGTTTACTAGGCCCATAAGCCGAGGCCGTGTGACGACTCAAGATGTAATTCTCAGGTCGAACGCCGTTAGTCCCTTCATAATTCCAAAACCGCGAAGCTTCAGGTTCCGACTTAAGGGTGAAAACGTCCCTTCTCACCTACACCCCAATCGTCATCTCAAGATCTTACCTCAATTAGCATTCTTCATCTAACAAGAAAACATTTAGTTTTTGGAATTGCTAATCCAGATTTATGAATTGTAAACTGTGAATTTGTAGTATAAAGTAAGATATTTGAATTATAAGCAATATAGTGTTATAACAAAACTGGATGAAGTACAACTGTTGTGGAACCATATTTTATTATAATTTTATGGACTTTATGGGTAAGTTCTGATTAGAAATCTGTAATAGATTGTGGTGTTGTTCTTGGGGGGTTTGGTTTGGAGGTCTAGAAAGAGGAACGGAGATGATGAAGATAATAATAATAAGAGAGATAGAAGTGGATATATACCGGAGGATAATCAAGAGTCGTAACATAGCTCAAATCAGAATCGATGTTTTTAGCGATAGCATTTGCATCCCTCGATTCGGGTAGAGTCCTCGACGTGGAGGCGGCTGCGGCGGCTTCGGCGGCGGCGGCAGCATCCGTAATCCCATAAAACCATTTACTTATGATGTATTGAAGCGCCGGCTCCTCTCTTTTGCGGCGTCCGGACGCTGCAAACAGATTAATCATAAAGTATTGCCCCAACCATTTTACTATAATTATAAATTCAGCTTTATGTTTTAAGTTTTTACGCTCCGGCAAAAACATACACATTTATCAACGATTCGGTCTTTTAATTGCTTTTCTACATGTATACAATTTCGCTTGTATATTTACACACAGAGACACGTAAAACTCCCTAACAATATATATTCTCTTTCTCCCTACTCATCCTCTACCGTTTTGTCTCTCTGTGTGTATATGCATGTACATTTTTTTTTTCGTTTTGTTTTGTTTTGTTTGGTCCGCGATTTGATGCTGTAATAAAATGTAATCATGAAACATATCTCACGCTTCTCACACATTTATCCTTTTATCGGATATATTTTTATTAGAAAATATCATCAGCAACTCGACCCGCCTATGGTTATTACTTGACCGTTTACCAATAAAAAGTAACATCATACGACCACCGATGATCCCAAATACTCACATTTTTTTTTGTTACAATCCCAAAAAAATATAGCAATCTGCAAATTACATTTGGCTTTGATGAATCGAAATTGATAAATCAATAGCTTTGATCGTTTCGAACATTTACGAACGTTTCTATTATTATCTATAAATAATTGTTCATTAATTTTCCATATGATTTTTTTTTACTAAAGTTGATTTTTTCAATTAAGTCAATAATTTATATATATTATATAATAATATTTGTATGAAATTTTTGAAGTTTTGTAGTTAAAATTAAAAATTATAACAATTAAATATATATGTTCAATATACGTTCAAAGTTTAAACTTTGTGGGTAAAATTGTATTTTATTTTATATTTTGACATAATTACCAAGTTGAAAAAAAGAAGTTTCATAAAATTATGCTCCCTTTGAAATCTCATGAAAACGTTAAACGGGAGTTTGATGAAGTTCATCCCATCCCATACCAAAAGTTATTAGGTACTTTTGACTTAATTAAAAAAAAAAAACGATGAGGTGGAAGTGGAAAGAAAAAAGAAAATAAAGAGTTTCAATTTACCGCATTTAATGGCACGAATAAAACTATATTAGGTTTGCTTTATTGCATGTTACAGGTATTGTGACTATAAAGTATACAGTTTCGGGGATTTTCAACATTTCTTATTGCGGCTCGGATTTGACGGGTGGACGAATCGATATTCGCATCAAGTGTAGTGTACGAAACTCTTCGTTGCACGGATGATCCAAGTGGCATTGTTTTTACTTCAATATCTTTGTTTCGTCATCATCATCCGCCTTTCCTTTGGTCCGATCTCGCTCGGTCTCTCCCTCTTCCTTCGTTCGTCCCATTCCACCAGGTTTTTTGATATAAAAATGAGCGCCGAGTTCGCTCTGACAGGAAGTACGAGGTCTATAAAGTAAAGTATTTTATTTTAAGATTTGATATGATTTAACATTTCACATAGCCATGAGAAATACACTCCAGGGTTTTGAATTATACATGAAGCAAAACTTGTGTGACTCTCTCTCTGTGACTAACGACGTTAAAATACATCAACTGTCCATATTTGTCTCGCTCACTGAGCACTACTCTCTCTCTTTCTCTCTTTCTCTCTATTTTATTACCAGTTCTGCTCTTATTTTATAATTTTTTGCAACTTTTTGTTATTATTGTTATTATTTATCACGTGCTAGATTAACTTAGGTAATGGACACATTCGATAACGTATTTCTTGTTCTTCATCTAAACATTAACATTCATGACAGATTTATTTCCAATTGCATCCTGTTACGTATTCACTCAACATCCATCTTTTTAATGATTAAACGAGAAATTGAATCAATACTAATTTTTTTTTTTACAAGATTTATACTAAGAATTACATGATTTTTTGATATTAATAAACGTATGAAATTGGCAGTTTGGTATTAGGATTGATATTGGGACTTATGGTGTTATGAAAGGGTGGGGTGGTAAATGTAGGTTGGGTTTGATGAATTGCATGAATCGTAATTGACCTGAAGGTTGGTGACGTATTTCTTGTTCTTCATCTAAACATTAACATTCATGACAGATTTATTTCCAGTTGCATCCTGTTACGTATTCACTCGACATCCATCTTTTTAATGATGAAACGAGAAATTCAATCAATACTAAATTTATATATTTTTTTTACAAGATTTATACTAAGAATTACATGATTTTTTGATATTAATAACAGTTTGGTATTAGGATTGATATTGGGACTTATGGTGTTATGAAAGGGTGAGGTGGTAAATGTAGGTGGGGTTTGATGAATTGCATGAATCGTAATTGACCTGAAGGTTGGTGAGCTGTCTGTCGAGACGACACGACACAAGACGAGACGAGAGTCGGAGTGACAGACTTCTAATCGATATCCATGCAGCTGTCCGCAGTGACGTCACACCTTCTTCCTCCAGGATGCTGATGATGCACCGATTGATTAGTATCGAGAGGGGGGTGGTTTGGATGGATGGAATGAGGATGAGGATGCCCTTCTCCATCGTCCTCTCCTACACCCACCTCCGCCCATCCTTATCCTCTGCACCAGCACAAACACGTACAATACAGAGAACACTACAGATAGGCCATTGAAGCCTTTGATGAACTGTCCTCGTTTCTTCCTCTTCCTTTCTTTTTTTATTTCATTAATCCTTTGATCTTGCCTAACTGATGTTATGAGATTCTCTTACAGAGAACAAATCATTATAAAAGAAAAAATCCATACGCGATTAACTTCAAACATAAGATTTCAACATTTAAATAAAGTCATAAAAACACAATTATTTAAGAATTAAAAATATCATCTATTTCTGTATCTACTCTTTTCTAATTGTTGATTTTAAATAAACACACCTGAAAATATTGAAGAAATTTAAATGGATCTTAAATATCTATGTAATGTTATAGATTACAGATAACACTACAGATAGACCATTGAAGCCTTTGATGAACTGTCCTCGTTTCTTCCTCTTCCTATCTTTTTTTATTTCATTAATCCTTTGATCTTGCCTAACTGATGTTATGAGATTCTCTTACAGAGAACAAATCATTATAAAAAAAAAATCTATACGCGATTTATTCCAAACATAAGATTTCAACATTTAAATACAGTCATAAAAACACAATTCTTTAAGAATTAAAAATATCATCTATTTATGTATCTAATTTTTTCTAATTGTTGATTTTAAATAAACACACCTGAAAATATTGAAATGGATCTTAAATATATATGTAATGTTATAGATTTTCTTAATGATTTGTCAATGATCTTTAATAAATGATTGTAAGGATTTAACATATCCTGGAAGTATTGAAGTATTTTGAGAGGATGAACGAATCGATGAACCTATCTTTAGATGTTTACTTGAACTTCCTCAATTCATCAGATCGCGCCGCTCCATGCAAAACAAGTTTGGCATTTGTAACGTGGTACACCTATATAAGATAACTTATGATCTAAATATTAACAATTCCTTAGACAATTTACTTTAACGTGTTGACGTTTTCTTCTTCTTCTTCTTGTTTTTCCTCCTTCTCCATGGATAATTTGCTATTGAGGTCATATCATCATCATATGCGCTTACGTCGAAGTCTGAATGGAGGAAGCAAAGATAGAAAGAGAGAGATGATTGCGTGCGTGTATATATATATATATTGTTGAGTTTTCATGGGAAGGAAGTTCTCTATCACTCGACACCGAGTCGAATTAGCTGTGCGGCTGCTGTCGGTCATAGATCTGTCAACTTCTTGATCCATTCGTCAAGAGAGCCGTTACATCTGTTCGCACTCAGGACCTGCTCATCGTCTCCCAATTTACTTGTATCACTTGAAAAAACAAACTTTACTTTTCCTCCGCATCTCTTTCTCTCTCTTTTCATCCATTTTACGCTCCATCCACTTCTTGCAACTCTTCGCTCTCGCGCGCCCACATCGAAACAGCCTCAGCCTCCACCTCTTCCGATCGTAAATTCTACCAACAATATTATAAACAGCCTGATTTGTGGCTGGTTTAGTATGTGCGAACGATCTAAACAATTCGATATTCAAGATTGGCACTAAAACACACTGAATTATGGCGGATTATTAGTAAATATTTTGATAGTTATTGTATAAATCTCCTCTGATACGAAACACGTTGCCTCCTCCGCGTCTCGACCTCCTCTTACTCATCCTCCTCGAACAGACACCTCTTCCATACTCACTCCAATTATACAACAAAATAATCCGATCCGATTATTTATTTACACGCTGCGAATAACGCGCGCGTTATTTATTGATAGCCCGAATTGTATTTTCCAAAATATATTATACATCTGTATGCATTATATTTGTTTGTCAAAGTACGTCCAGGCGTGTGCATGCATGTGTCTGTATACATATACACACACATACTATAGTGTGTGTGTAGTAACGAATCGAGGCCGGGGCTTTGATTGATGCGCGCAACAGAATTTATAATTGTTGTTTAACATTTAATATAACTAACTAGTGTACCCATGACAGAATGTCAATCACACTTTGATGTCTATTTAAATCATTTATTATAAACGGGGGCGGCGGTGCAAGCGGAGGCGGCAGTTCGGCAGCGACGAACGTGTTTACAACAAACTCGCGTTGCACAATACCAATGGATAAATAACATCGAATATATACATATATATACATATATGTAGTAGCAAAACTCGAAAAATCTATCGCTGCATTATTAATTATTGACATAACGCACAAAAATTTATGCGTATGCTTATGAATTAATAATACTAATAAATAATTTCGCTGTTGCATTAAAATTTGCTTTGATTTTTTTTTTGATAATCATCATAACTGCATTCATTACGTTATGCAGAATATAATTGAAATAATACTCATTCAATTACTTTAATTAACATTTAAATTTATTTAAAAATCACCTGAAAACTATATAAAATAAGATTGAATTCACTACAAGTTTCATATTTTAATCTTCTGACTATATAAAACTTACTATAGAAAATTGTTGTTAAATCCAAATCTTATATTTTTATACTTTAATCTAAAGAAAAGCATACAAAATAAGATAATCAAGGCTTTCATTTTCGTGTTTTTTTTCTTTGTCTATAGAAAACTTAAGAAAAATTAAAAAATTTAAGATTTCCATAATCAATTATTTGGCTTTTTTCTTTGTAAAAGTTTTGATTTATTTTTATATAATTAATTTTTAAAAAAATCCTTTCTCAGTTGTAGACTTATAATTTCTATTTAATAATTTAGTTAGATTAGAGCAGAACCTTCATGGTTTTTACAATTAAATTGATATATAATTTAAACAAATCTTAGTGACGCAATAAGTTAATTATATATTAATTTTTTAAGTTTAATTTAAAATCCAACTTTAAGTTACTTTTTTTTTTGCTATGTTAATGATGATAATAAAATAAATCAACAAATTTCTTGATAATATGTTTTTCTTTTTTTGAAGATTTAAAAAGAAAATACATAAAATTGTAACTGTCTAGTTAAAGATGTTTTCGTAACAAATGAGTAGAAGAAACAAAGAAGTTTACTTTATGTAATTAATTTAAACAAATCTTAGTGTTAATTATTTTTTAAATTTAATTTAAAATCCAACTTTAAGTTACTTTTTTTTTGCTATGTTAATGATGATAATAAAATAAATCAACAAATTTCTTGATAATATGTTTTTCTTTTTTGTAGATTTAAAAAGAAAATACATAAAATTGTAACTGTCTAGTTAAAGATGTTTTCGTAACAAATGTGTAGAAGAAACAAAGAAGTTTACTTTATGTAATTAATTTAAACAAATCTTAGTGTTAATTATATTTTAATTTTTAAGTTTAATTTAAAATCCAACTTTAAGTTACTTTTTTTTTTGCTATGTAATGATGATAATAAAATAAGTCAACAAATTTCTTGATAATATGTTTTTTTTGAAGATTTAAAAAGAAAATACATAAAATTGTAACTGTCTAGTTAAAGATGTTTTCGTAAGAAATGTGTAGAAGAAACAAAGAAGTTTACTTTATGTTTCGCGGAGTATCAGATATCCTTTTAAAGTTGGCAGTGGACGCAGAGGAATTGGGTTTGAGCGTATTCAGGCGGCGGCGTTTAGGCACGATAAAGAAATTAATAGATTTCGTGTTTGGTGATGGGGTTGGAAAACATGTGTAAAATGTAAATGGCGTTTCGATTGAGCATGGAAACGGTCCTGGGTTCATGAAGAGAGAGGGTGTAGGTTTTGGAATCGAAGGATGAGGACGGTGGCGGCGTCGGCGGCGGATTGTCTTGTTAATTCTGTCAGTCAGAGCCTGGGCAGGCAGGCAACGTCTGTGTGTTCGTATCTGTATATAAATGAATGTGTGTGTGTGTTTGTGTGTGCAGGGACGAGAGGGAGATGGAGACAGAGAAAGACAAGTGAGTGAGCGGGAGAGGGTAGATGAGACTGCAGCAGGACAAATCGATACAAGTAGTCTGTTCAGGAGAGAGGGAGTGTGATTGACTGACTGACAGGTGCTCGCCTTCCTCCCTTCCACACACAAAAGGCCCGACTACTATCGATTCTTCTTTTCTTCGACTCGCGCCCTCGATTCCCTTCGCCCTTTCACCCCTCTCCCCCGTAGCCCTATACCTCCACACACACACACACACACAAAAACATCAAATCGGCTAAGCCAGAACAAAATATCGGCGATACATCAAAGAACACAATGAATGTTAAACATCTAATTACACCTGATCGCATCTTTTTTTACACACGCATGGGGAGGATTTGTCTACAATTCATCACATCTACCCTTAAATATATCAATATAATATTTATACAGCATTAAGAATTAATCAATCAATCACTAATATCAAATAAAAACTAAAATTTGCAACTAATTATAAATAGATATTTTCTTAATAAACATACATTAGTTAATAATAATTATTAAATATTTATAAAAACTTACTTAAAACTAAAAAATTCTATAAGAACATTTACTTTAAGTTTATAAAGTTATCTAAATCAACTCGAAATGAGTTTATATTAGATCTTTAAGAAATTTAGAGCATTTCCAGTGAGCGTTAATAGCTTACAGCAGGGTTTCCCAACTTTTCCTGCAACTTCGTAAAGTATGAAATTTTCACGGAACACCTTGTATATTTTAAAGAGTAGGTAAAAACACATAAAATTTTCAATAAATTAGAAAAACATTCATTATTTCTTTAGTAATTATTTCATTACAAATTTTCACCTATTAACACTGGTTTTCCGCAGAAGATAGTTTGGATAACAGATTTATAATGATGTAAAACTAAAAAATAATATAATTTGTAATTATATATTGAAATTTGTAGGTCTAAATTAAAACTGTAATGTTTTTGAATGTTGTGCAGAGTCATATTTATTTTCTTGTGTGTGTTTACCGTAAAAGTTTAAAATACACGTATTTATTTATCGTGAAGTCCAATTAATTTCGAATCCTCTTTTTTAATGGAGAGAGAAAGAGAGAGAAAGATGGAGAAGAGCACGAGGTGCCGAAACTGTTATTTTTCTTCGTGGAATACGGATGAATCATAAATTTCCAGTCGAATGTTTGCTCTTACGTTGATTTGTAGCTACGTATATGTTTGTAAGTGAGAGTGCGTGGGTGGATGTGTACAGAAATGAGAGAATGTGGTCAATAAAATATAAATGTGGATTGAGTAAATGGATATTTCCGAAATGTTAGAAGGCGTTTTTTGATATGAAAAGTGAGAATATGCAAATCCTAGCGTATTTATAGGCGTGGATTGAAGACAATTACGTGGAGAGCATTGACTTTATTATATTTTATGATTTGTGGTAATAATTCAATACTTTCTAATTATTTCTCTGGTTTCTTCATTCATATGGATGCTTGTATCGTTATTTTTTTTTGTGTGTGTGTGTGTGAACAAGGTTCGTTTTACCGTATTAATTATTCGCGAATCCGGGGGATGCGTATAAACGGGTCTTCTTCCTGTAACAGATGATGTGTCCAGCGTAGAGACACGACGAACAATCCATATCGCTAGAATTATAATTAACGTCGGATGTGATGAATCTATCATCTTCGTGAATGCCTCCACCATTGTGGATGGATCATCGACGTCAGATCCTCGTTACACTGACTCTGATCTCGTTGGAACACCGACACCACGAACAATGCTAATTATTTTCGTCGTGCACTAATCATTCTCTGACGTTTTAAAATATCTTGCATAACATGTACACATAACTGAATACCATGCAATCCATTACCTTAAACCGCTTCACATATAGTCACAACATACATTCAGACTTTCCTACTGTATTCAATGGAAATTTATTCACAAGAATTTCAACTTCATTAAATACATACAAACAATTGATTATAGTCAAATTATTTATAAATAATCAATTAAACTTATAGTTTATTTAGAACAAATATTATTTCAGTTAATATTTTATCAGAAATAAGAAATTTTGTATATAGAAGACATTTTCAGAAATTTTCTAATATATTTCTAATTTACACCATAAGTTTTTAAAATTACTAATTTATAAATAAATGAACAAAAACATCATATTTTATGTAAAAATCAATGATGAAAACACATTAATGATTTAGCAGATCTGCTTTACATAAATATAATTAAAAGAAAATAAAATTAATAGTCAATGCATTATTAAACAAAATTATGTAATTAATTAAAATAAATTTGCTTCATGTATGATTATATTTATTTTGATGTTATTTACAAAAACATATTAAAATAAATGTGGTAAATTTAATGAAGATTTTTATACTAAAAAATCTATCTAATACAATAATTTCTTCAACTGAAGAAAATAATACAAATTAAGTTTCATAGAAAGAAAACATATGAATTAAATATCGATTTGTATGTATAGTTATGTATATGTTAATATGTACCTATCTATATACAGTGAATGCACCTGATCGTGCGTGTTTATAACGTTTAAACTAAACATATAAGTAATGCAACACCTGCAACGTTAGGTAAAAAACGTACCTATTGTTGCGATCCAAGAATTCCGCACTTTTTCCTTGCATTGCACTTACACATTGTTACCTCACCATCTGGATGCCAAATATTTAAAATACGATAATATTATGAAAAAAAAACGTCGCGAGGCTCGTTAATATGGTAAAACCAACATTTCAATTTTTTTTTATTAAATTTATTTCCTTGCAATTGTTGAACGAATTCCAGTTTATATTAATGAATTACATAAATAAAGATGAAAAATTTATTTATTGTAATAATCGTGCAGTTACATAAATAATTTTATTTAAAAAAGTGTATATAATAAATTGAGTATTTTATGTTTAGTTATATAATATTGGTTGATACCAAATGCAAATTAAATATTAGAAATTTAGTTCGTTGTATTTTTGGTTTGAATGGAGAATGCCTGAGGATTATGAAATTGCTGATGTTGTGAAGATTTAGTTGTGTTTCGAAATCTATTTGCGGATAGGTACGACGTGGCAAATATATAATAATAATAATAATAATAACAACGCATCGCGCGAAATTAATCCATAAATTCCGCATTCGTTTGTTGCAGTGAGAGTTAGTTAGTTAGTGGTTTGGAGAGTATATGGAGAGGCCATGCATCAGTGCAGATGAAAGTTGTTCCTAGATCAGCAGGTTTGTCCGAGGGTGTCTGTCTGTCCCGGGTGAAATACTGCGGCCGCGCCTACCGATAAGATGCTTTAATTAAAATGCTGTCTCGGCCAGGATTGATGTGGCTTTGAGGTGCAACATTGTGTTCCACTCACTCTACGCTTCTTCTACTTCTACTCACTTCTTATCCACCGCCTCCTTCTACCTCTCAACCTTATCCTGCTGCTGCTACTCCCTCTACTCCTCCACAACAACATCCAACTGAAACGCATCTCTCCTTCTTCCACTTATTTACAACTCCATGCTTACATAACTCCTATAACTCTAACGCTATTATTCTAATTTACACAATTGTGCGGACAACAGCAGGACTCTCCATCCAATCACTGATACCGACATATCCAAACTGCATCCAATTTAATTAAGCCATCTGTTATGTGGATAAATTTTACATTAAAATCGTACTCGAACCAGAGACTCAAGCACGTAATACGAGATCCCACATCCTGCGCTCACATCAAAACTCAAATATTTTCACCGTATATCGGATACTTCATTTCGCGGCTCATGCTTAACTCACGCTTTTTATATTGCATCTGATGCGCGGGAAAAGCTGTTAATTTGCAATGATTTTTCCCGATCGTATCAATACACACAATTTATAATCGTCATCATTTCAGACAGCTTTCATATTTTAACTGCTTAAATATAAAATTTTCTTTTATACTTACATTTTACATATACTAATTACCTAATTAGATTTACTTTACAAGTCACGAGTATAGTTTCGTTTTTTAAGAGAGAATTTCTACAAATATTAAGGCATTCCCGGGAATTCTCGGGACTCTAGAAATTTTAAAGTCATTTTATTCTGCAAATGGCTGATTTTGAATTTTCTCCAGCTTTAAAAGTTTCTGGATTATGTATATATTTCAATAAAGTCATAATTCGTTTATCCTTCCGTTGTCTGAGTCTATTAACTTTTGTCATGAGAAAATTTATAATTACATCAGACCAATAAGTTGCGTCTTCTACGATTACTTTCAAATGAGGAATGTGTGTCTTTCCATCGTTCATCCATAGAAGAATTGCTCGTTTTAACTTTCTCGATTATCGAATGATAATTCCCGGGAAATTTTTGCCAGGAATTCCCGATTCAGCAACACTACTTGAAATACGTTTATTTTATTTTTGTGGTTATGCAATGAATTAATTTGTTAATGTTATAACTGCTTAAATATAAAATTTTCTTTTATACTAATTTCCTAATTGGAAATACTTTACAAGTCACGTGTATAGTTTCGTTTTTTAAGAGAAAATTTCCCGAGAATTGTCGAGACTCGAGAAAGTCATTTTATTAAACATTCAGCATATAAAATCATGGCGATTTTGAACAACTAGAAAAATTATCTTCATCTTTATAAGTTTCTGGATTATGTATATATTTCAATAAAGTCATAATTCGTTGTCTCAGTCTATTAACTTTTGTGATGAGAACATTTCAACGGTTAATTTCATATAAGAATGCCTTTAGTGCTATTTTCAATTTTTAAATTTCTCTATTCTCGAACAATAAATCCCGGGTATCGAGACTATATATTTTTCTAAAATTCCCGATAAATTTGTCCCGGGAATTCCCGATTCAGCAACACTACTTGAAATCCGTTTATTTTGTGGTTATGCAATGAATTAATTTGTTAATGTTATTAGGTTTGAGCTGGAGCTGGAGTCGAAAAGTTGCGGATCTGCAATTAAGATTCATGTAGCATTTGAATTTGAAATGAGGCGTAAAAAGAAGGCGACGACAGCGGTGATAATAATAACAAGTCAAAGACTGGTGAGGGTAGAAGTAAGTAAGTATTTCGCCGGGGTCATAATTAACACGTCCCCGAAGAGTTGGCCTCTGGAAGTGGCGAAGAGAAGTTAAGAAAAACGGGGGAGAGGATGAATAAATGGAGACGCGAGACTCTCGGATGCAGCAGTAAGTACGTACGTACGTACGCGTTGAACAGAAGGGAAAACGATGTTTAATTCAATATAGATTAAAGTGGTGGTTTAATCTCTATGGTGCGGGGGCACCGCCGTTTGAAATATTCAGGCGTTCGGAAAACGGAAAATTAAAAATACAACCGCACAGTGACACAATCAATTTTTCATCCGAGGCGCAGCCACCCCTCGACGAATAAACATTTCACTTTCCTTCTCCTCTTTCTCTTTTTCCTACTTCTTGAGCTGTTCGCATCTTGGGTGTGGGGATGGAAGGAAGGAAGGTGTTTCCAATTGGATTCGCCCGACCTCTGCAGCCTCTCTGCACACTCCTAACTTACTTGTCAATTCCTTCGACATTAGTTCAAAGAAACGACAGAACACAGGGGAAATATGTTTACGAATGCGCCCGAGCCACGGAATGAAACGCGTTAACATTTTTGCGGGAATTGAAATGCTAAAACGTTTCAATATTTATTTCAATGTCATCCGGCAAAAACGATATTATGCGCGGCGTCTCCCCATTCCAACGCGATTTCGCACAAAGCTCTCTACGATCCAGACGTTGCAGAGACCTGAGAGATCGTGCAATTTCAGAATTGCCTTCTTCTCAATAAACAAACAAACGAATAAAACAAATAAATACATGAAATAAATAAAAAATAAATATATTGGTGGAGGTTGGAGGCAGGAGACAAACGTACATAATGCATCTGTATAGATTCTTGTGTCGTACTGTGCTTTATCCTCCTCCTCGGTGGAGAACCGGGAGAGCGATTGATGAAATCCAATAGAGTAGAGCCACGTGAAGGATGATTTCTCACTGTGCTTTGCATAACATAATATGAACGGATCGAAGAAATATCGCATGCTTCAGCCGTCTATTGCTCAGGAGAATCATTCATGCAGCTACATAAATTCACAATTCTCTTTATTATCTCGCGGCAATTTAATCTTACGGAAAATAAAATAACGCCGAGCTCTTTTCCCCGCTGCAAGCAGAACAATCTCGAATTTATAAAAAAAAAAAAAAAGTATACGACGACCGAATGAAGTGGATGAAAAATAGGGATGTATGATGTAATTTACTATAACTTCACTTTGATTTACATTTGCAATCTGAAAAACTTCATTTAATTAACAAATAACTATATTTTAGTTCAAATGTACTTATATTTTGAGTAGAAGTTATTATTGCATTAGTAGTTCATGTGATGAATGAAATTCAATTGATTTAAATACTGTGTAACTGGAGCGTGCTGTAACAACAAGCAACAAGTAACATAAAGGTGAACTACGACACAAGACAATTAGTGTCTACAGCGAAGAAACGTGATACTTTATGTGATTTTATTACATACTACTTATTTCTAATATGTACAAAGATTTCTAACTTATTTTCTTCTTAAATTTGCTTTAATTATAGATTTAATATTAATATTGGGTTATGAAAAAATATTTTGTGTTTTCTTTTAATAAAATAAATATTGCGGTTGTGATGGTGATGCTGATGATGAAGAGGAACGATGGTTTCGGTCGAATTAAGAGGCTGTCATCGGTGGCGGCTGGTGCTGCCTGCGTTGAAGGCGGGAGAGCGGGCGCTGATCATCGTTCGCATTGTCTAAGCGCGCGGGAAGAAAATGAGATATGAATGAACAAAATCTGCAAATAAAAGAGCTGTCAATTCGGGCCCGAAGATTTTTCATCATGCACCATCTGAAGATGGAGCAGAGCCGAACGAGCGAGCATTGATGTTTCTATAATGAACAAAAAACTGGTAATGATGAAGGACGTTCCATTCCGATAAGACTTGATTAACTGCAGATGGGATTTTAAACAGAAAACAAGTCGACTCCACCTCGACAAAAGGAGCCACGAACAATCGCACGACTCGTGAATAGGAAGACACGACCAACAGCAAAAAAAATAATGAGAAGAAAATAAGGAATTAAACAATGAAATAAAATGATAATCCATTAAGGGATAATTGATAATTGCAGTTGTTGAAGGGCAATAATCAGACTTAATAATTGCGTCTTATTAATTAAGAATTTCTATGGTAACTTTCAAATGAGTGATTTCTTTCTTTTCATCGTTCACTCATATAACAATCCCTCTACATACTTTGATATTTTTCAATTTTTAAATTTCTCGATTATGGAACGAAAATTCCCGGGAAATTTGTCCAAGGAATTCCCGATTCAGCAACACTACTTGAAATACGTTTATTTTCTTTTCGATTTTAAACAGAAAACAAGTCGACTCCACCTCGACAAAAGGAGCCACGAACAATCGCACGACTCGTGAATAGGAAGACACGACCAACAGCAAAAAAAAAATGAGAAGAAAAAAAAAAAGGAATTAAACAATGAAATAAAATGATAATCCATTAAGGGATAATTGATAATTGCAATTGTTGAAGGGCAATTGATGTGTATGATGCGTATGCTTATAAACATAAAAGCGAACATGTGCTGAGGCATTAATCAACAAATTTAATATAAAATCTTGATAGGAGTCGGTGATTTATAATTTATATCTTCGGATGGAGCAAACGCCTCGACTGAAGATTAAAACGGGAGACATTGCTAGAGGAATCTGTGGGAATGAAGGACGAAACTAAAAAGAAAGACTTTAATTTATGTACACAATAATAATAATAATCACTTTGGTAATAATAGTGACTTTCCGATCTTCTCTTTTCATCTCATCTCATCATCATCATCGTCCACACGTCTCGTCTCGTTCCATCCGAAAAGGTAAATGACATCCATATTTTAATTTTCTAAATCCGGTGCCGGGATTTTGTCCCTAGGTCTGCCAAACCAAGTAAAGTAAATCAGTCAGCTCTGTATAAATACAGTTATAAATCACGGAGAGGTGGCACATATATTGGACTCCGTGTGTCATTTAAAGACGGCATTACGAGCTCTATTCCTGGGCATATAGCTCATCGCCTCGTCACCTGTTCCCATCTGGACACCCGACGACATATTGCAGAAAAGCTTTCCCAACTTCTTTTCATCTTCACTCGACCCTCTCGTGTTCCTCGGTCTCCTTTCCTCTCGCTCATCACAGACCGAAGAAAATAATAATACAAAAAGATGGAGACGAAGAAGTAAAAGAAAACAAAAACTTGAATAAAAATAATCCAATTTTGATCCAATTTCTTTAATACATTAATCAAAATAGAAAGGAATGATTCTTAAATTTTATTAATTACATTTCAAGAAATTTTGTAAATTGAAAGTTTTAACTGGATTAGTGAAATTAATGTCGACTGTTTGCCTAATCAAGTTAAGAAATATTACATAATTTTAGAGTTTTTCTTAATCTTTGAAATATATGTTTGTGGAAGAATGAGATTTAAGACAAGTGTGAACGTGGATACTGTTGATAATTTCGCAACGGAAATTAGTTGCATAGTGAAACGGCGTTTCCGCAATTTACGATCCTGCAGAAAGGATTGTGCGTTGTATGTATTTATATATATATATATATATATATATTCAGGATTGTTTTCAAAGGTCACTCACAATTGCATTTTGTTGCGAATTGAACGTGATTATGTTGCATTACAACATTAAGTGGATGTTTTATGTAAGCAGCATTAGCCATAAATAGGCACGAATTGGTGTTTATTTTCCGAAAGGGAGGGTTAGCCGACAAAATGCACTGATTTGTCCGAGGATGCGGATGGGGATGGGGATGGGGGCAAATTGTAATTTTTAACAATAATCATAAATCGTCGGACCGCTGCGGCCCACTAATCCAGATGAAATTGTATTTGCGAAATTAATATTTTTTTGTGCGTTTATATGTGTGTGCTTCGAACGTTCAAACAGAGGCGGAACGAAGCACTCGGATGTGTTTATACATCACAGATACGGCCCTGTTTGTTTCGCATTTTCAGTTTTTTTTTTCACTGGTTTTATTTGTGGACCATCAAAAATGTGTGATCAATTCGCATCGTTCTGTTGGCTTCCATTCGGTTTATTGGACAGCCCTCGTACCGAACATCTTTATTGCATCAATAATTGGGCGCCGGCCAACGTCTATGTTACATTATTCAACTGAATTATGTAATTAATAATCTCGAACTATGGCTCAGGATTACGCTTCGCAGCATTCCCATTCAGGAACTTCAGCTTTTCTAGACCACACACACTTAATGCACTTTTATATGTGTCAATTCTATAAACTTAATATAATTCTACATATTTAAATATACAAATTCTGTAACTAATATTAAGTTAATAACTGATAATTTCTTAAATATAACAATAAAAAAAAGTTTGTTTTATACATATTTTATATATTTTCTGTTGTCGCTATTGTGCATCCATTGATATAGAAATCTTTACATAACGTTAATTATTTATTGCTATATGATTATGTAACTGCTCACTAGCTCTTGCACATCCTTACCCCTAGTGCATATGCAACCAAATATACGTGCATGTAACTAAAGAGTCTATAATTCTATCTTTCACCTTTTATATAATTACTTAAGAAAAACTGATGTTAATTTGATTATTTAACATGCAAAAAAAGACAAAATTATAGACTTTACAATGCACCTAGATTTTCTTGTTTTGTTATTATAATTCAGTTATAAGTGATCACAAGAACTTGATTAAATTCTTATTAATAATTAAATTTACTTATTCTTAATAGAATTTATTATTCATTTAACAATAAACATTTTATGTTTCAGTTTTTCGAGAAGACAATTTCATTATAGAAATAATTGAATTACATTTAGTAAATTCAAAGAGATGTTTCAAACTTAATTGATTCCGTGTTTTCTTCGGCGTTTGATGTCGTACGTAATCGAATGATTTACACTAATGGTTATATAACTATAAAGCATCCACATGGGCATGGTATTCAATGGATGGGTTGGTTAATAACTGATAATTTCTTAAATATAACAATAAAAAAAGTTTGTTTTATACATATTTTAGATATTTTCTGTTGTCGCTCTTTGTGCATCCATTGATATAGAAATCTTTACATAACGTTAATTATTTATTGCTATATGATTATGTAACTGCTCACTAGCTCTTGCACATCGTTACCCCTAGTGCATATGCAACCTAATATACGTGCATGTAACTAAAGAGTCTATAATTCTATCTTCCACCTTTTATATAATTACTTAATAAGAACTGATGTTAATTAAATTATTTAACATGCAAAAAAAAGACAAAATTATAGACGTTACAATGCACCTAGATTTTCTTGTTTCGTTATAATAATTCAGTTATAAGTGATTACAAGAACTTGGTAAATTCTTATTAATAATTAAATTTACTTATTCTTAATAGAATTTATTATTCATTTAATAATAAAAAATGTATGTTTCAGTTTTTCGAGAAGACAATTTCATTATAGAAATAATTGAATTACATTTAGTAAATTCAAAGAGATGTTTCAAACTTAATTGATTTCGTGTTTTCTTCGGCGTTTGATGTCGTACGTAATCGAATGAATTACACTAATGGTTATATAACTATAAAGCATCCACATGGGCATGGTATTCAATGGATGGGTTGGTTTAGCGTTAATAAATAGAAGAAGAAGAAGTAAAAAAAAAGAACGTATAATAACGTATGATATCCGTATGCACTGTAATATAATACGGAGGATTATAATTTAGAGGTTTATTCATTAGAAGAAGACCGAGGAATTATTATTTTCCACGTTCATGTTTTCATTATGCCCTGTACACCATTTTCTCCTTATGCACACTTCATCCTCACATCTTCCATCCTGCTCCGTCCTCCGTGGGTCTTAAATCCAAACAGCGTGTCCATCTCACTCACTCTTTCGCTCTACGTCTGTGTCTTTCTGTTCCTACCTTCCTACCTCTGCGGGGCTGCATCTGAAGTATAAATTTGTCTTCAGCGTTCATATAACTTGCGATGCACCTTTATGAAAGTATTTAGCATAACTTAAGGTTGGTGTCACATCATTTTTGAGCGTTCCCGGAGTCTCGCACATGTTCTTCTCCTTCGGCTCATCGAGCTGGGCCCACGGTGGATATGTTTATCGGCGGCCGGCCGTGTTTTTATACCGTGGACGTCGAAGGGGGAGGGAGGCGGTGGCGGCGCGGGGGGGCGGCAGCTCTCGCCTTCCCTCGCCGACTTCTCAATCATATTTTAGTGATTTTATTGTTTCGCCTGCCTGTAAAGTAGGATAGTTGATTGTGTTCGGAATATAAAGTTACTTATTTATTGAGGTGCAATTTATAAAGCCGCATTTATTATAAGTGCGTGGTATGCTATACAAGCTTGATATCTCTCTGTATGCCAGCATGTGTACATATACGAGTATAAGTCTCTCTCTGTATGCTTGTGTATGTATGCACTTGGGACTGATGAACCTGCATGCACCCGACCATCCCGCTCCTAAACCCCCTCATCCGACACTCTCTCTTCTCTTCTCATCTCATCTCATCTCTTCTCTCATCCTGCGAAGAAAACGACAAAATCTTCCGCGGCGAATAAACATCGCACTTTACTGCTTCCAGATAATCGAAATCATTATGCTTATTAAAGATCCGTTTTCATCACTCGCATTAATACCGAAGAAGGAATCGCGAGGACCCCAAGGACACGACGCGCCGCCGGACGATCCGAGTGAATTTTCATATCCATTACCTGACCGATTTGCATTTCGCGACGACTGCTCTCGCTCTCCGGATAGATTTGTTATCTTCGTCCACGTTCCTCTTCTTTCGGGATACCATTTTCATGGTAATCGTTGTCGCATTTCGCATGGAATTTACTCTTATCTTCTGTTTCAGTTTCAGCGAATACCTGAAACCCATACTTATACATCCCATATACATACGATTAAACGATAATTTAAAACCTTTTCAACAATCAACAAATAACTTTATTTATTCTTAAAAACAAAAATATAAATTAAGATTATAAAGCTATGATTCCACATTTATCTTACTTTAAAAGAGAACCAAATTTCTTAATTAACTAAACTTTCAAGTTGTAATAAATCTTCTAAAATCTATTATAATAAGAATTTGTTTATTTTTACTATCAACAAAATTTTATTCACACAATCATTTGTCGTATACTTTTGCAAGTATACTGGGAATTGAGTACGCACATGTTTTTAATAGTGGTATAAATATTAACATCTAGTTTCCATGAAATTTACTTCGAACGAGTGATCTTGATTTCAGATCAGGCGAAGAGTTTTCATTAAATTTACATACGTACACCTTTTACGATCACCTAAATCTAAATGAATGTTAACTGCAAGTTAGATTCTCAAATAGTATAAACTATTATTATTTTTATACATTTCTTTAATTTGCTTTAGTCACTATTAAATTTTATGTAAGTTTTCAAATAGTTTTTACTTGTGGATATGAAGTAATTCAACGCATACTGACAAAAGCTAATTTATTACGTTTTATGACTGAAGACATAGTTAAGAGGATCAAACTTTCGGAGAATCTATTCCTATTGAGTATACCAATGGACCTTGGAAATGCGTTAGCAAAATAAAATGTAGGACTACTAGTTTTTTTTTTATTGATGAAAGAATAGCTCAATGCGAAGAGAAATTCCGCTTATGCGAGTAATTCTTTTGTGCTGTTTGCCATTTCGCGGAGAAATTTGTAAATAATCGCCGTTGTTTATCGATTGTTAAAGTGGGAATATAAATTTGCGCTCGGTTTTATTCTTCGTTCTCCTCTGGATCTGTGAGCACGGGTGTGAGTGTGTCTATGCATGTGTGTGAGAAAGAGCGAGTGGAGAGAGGACCTTAAGAAGCATATCAGCTATAAATATCTAGAGGACGCCTGACGGGAGACGCGATCAGATTCACGATGTCTTTCATTCTCCTAATTTATGACCAGACTCCATTCCGGCCAACTAATGCATAGCCCCCCATATAATGGCCGGACGATACGGGATTTATGCGGAGACCGTTGCCAGAGTTCCAACCTCGAGCTAAGCGAAGGAGAGGAGTGGATGGAGGTTGGAGCGTGCGAGGGAAGGATGGATGGAAATGCTTGTTGTTTAAACAAAACAGAAAGGGGATGGAAAGAGACGACAGAGAAAGAAAGAAAAAAGAAGAGAGTAGGAGAAGAAGTGGTGGTTTGCAGGATTTGGAGATGAAGGAGGAAGGTTGTAGCAGGACAAATAAATGTTTAGAAACGTCCTGATTATCGGTTGATAAAGCGGACATTAGTTTTCAGGGAGTCAGGGGGAGATCAGTTGTACGGGATCAGAGCCGGAGAATATATACACGGGGCTGATGCTATTTTAACCCTATTGAATGTGATCATATACAGTGGCAATCCCACCGCTCATGTTCTGTCCGGCTGCGTTTACACTCGTAAACTAGATGTTTATACCGCAAAAACCGCAGCTCGCAAATCGACATCCACATCAGTGTCACTGCTAGAATTTGCCAATCTGCATTTAGTCCTGATTGACGACTATGTTCATCCCACACTGATTCCTCCACCTCCTCGTCCTCTCTCTTACTCACCGACGCCGCCACCTCCTCCCCAACACACACACACACATCTCCACCCCCCAAACAGATACATACACACATGTCCAGTTACCAAAACCCATACACTTTTATCAACCCGATCCAATTTTTGTCCGTTCTTTATCCACTTCCCCCCTTTATCTCTCTCCTCTCATTTACCAGAATTTACGCAACTTTTCCAAACGGAATTCCGAAGGGTTTCCGAATAACTTTAATTGACATTTTAAATTGTATTTTATTACAAGTTCTGGACTCTGCTTTGTCCTCCTTTTTTTCTATTATTGCCAACAAGAATATCAATTCTATTTATAATCAATAATAGTGTATTTGCGGATTACTTTAATTGCTTCAATTATCCAAAAAAATATATACTTTTTAGTTACATAATATTAGTATACAGTTCAGGAGATGTTAGTTAAAATCTTGAAAGTAGTTTCAGTGGTTTAAAAACCGTTTCAGTCGTTAAATTGTCAAGGTATTGTTGAGAAGATTTATAGTTAACACATTTGTATTGCATTCAAGTCTTTATAGTATTTGCTACTGTTTCTTTCTCAACTCTTTCCATTTGGAGGTCCTCGAGTATCATGTTTTATGATCTACCATTAAGTCCTATTTTGACATATACTCTAAAGAATTATCAATGCTAATATCATTTCTTAATGACTTCACTAAGATTTTATATAAATTTTGCAAATGAATTGATATTATTACAAATAAAATATATGAATCTCGAATTGAGTTCAATCTGGGTAACCAAAACTTTATATTACATATATATTTTTTTGTTTTAAGAATGGTTTGGATCAATTTGCATGCAAAACTTTTCAATTGATTAAAGTGAAAGAATACATAATTCCGGGCGTTCGTTTCGTTTCCGCTGCGATTCTGAAATTAGTTTCAATTTTCTTTTTTTTTCTGAGCTCCGTTTCTAAAACGAATCGAATCCTTGTTTCAATAAATAATCAATGGGGGAGGAATAAAAAAAAGAGGAAACTGCAATAAAAAAGAGGATATGATGGGAAAAATGAGGAGACGAATTTTTTTTTGCTAGATTTCCTAGTCATGGCATGATCAGCCAGAGGCAATGGCACAAAGTCTGTGTGTGTATGGATGTGAGAGAAAGAGAGACCGAGCCAAATGCCTAATTGACAAATTGGTTCTGCCGTTCAAGAAATGCATGGCACGTAGGCAGGCAGCAGCAGCCTCACATAAAATTTACATCTCTTTCGCTTCACGGATTTGTGATGAATGTGTGAGAGAGACCCTTTCGACCCTCCTCCACTACCACTTTCATTCCGTCTGACTCCGCCACAATATTTGTTGTTTCGGAGACTAAACGCATTTCCATGGTCATAGCCTTCATCATCATCCGAATCGTGATCATACCCAGATGATCGTGGTCCCCATTGCATGAAGAAATCCGAGAAGAGGCGTCCCCTTTGATAATTTGTACTTTTCACTCGTCTTCGACGCTCGCCTCAATCCCCGTCAACCACTCCAGCATCATCGACTCAATCATGGTCCGGTCCGGCTGATCTCTCAATTACTTTCTTTCATGTTCTCTCCACCCACATCCAGACCATAATATACACAAATTAGGAGAGAAAACCATTAAATTTGGTGGACCTTTTACCATTGCCATATTCATTCACACACCCACGTTACAAATTTTTTTAAAAATCAATAGTGCATACGCATTTGGAACTCGTTCTCTTCAAGTCTTGTTGTTCCATTTTTATATATATATATATACGTATATAAAAATAAAAAATTGAATACAACTGGACCCAACCCATAAAACCTCTTTCGATTTTTTTGATATGTTTCGGTTCACTCATAGCATGATGTCCTATCAATAACACAACGACTACGTGCATTCACATACCATAATTGGCTCGCCTTTTATGACTGACGTTATTCATAATTTACTCAAAATTATTTGGGCTGCCGTTAAAAAAATGGATGGCCGAGCCTGTAAACATATTTGTTTTTTTTATTACAATTACATGTTTATTTTCCCCGACTACAAATTTATACGCTGTTAAATCAGCTTTGTGGTTGTCCTTTTAATATAAATGTACGTTACCATTCGATAAGCATTTAATAACTGTAATAATCACAACAGAATACTGAATATGTACAAGAATAAATTTTAACTTATTATGAAAAATTTACATATAAACATTAGAATTTTAGAAATAATAAAAAGTATTATTGTTAATATTAAACTTTTGGTAAGTAAATTGTTAGTGGTAATTTCTTTAATAATTTATAATAAAAGTTGTTTCTTAAATTGTTATAAATCCGAGCCGAGCCTGTAAACATATTTGTTTTTTTATTACAATTACATTTTTATTTTCCCCGAGTACAAATTTATACGTTTTTAAATCAGCTTTGTAGTTGTCCTTTTAATATAAATGTACGTTACCATTCGATAAGCATTTAATAACTGTAATAATCACAACAGAATACTGAATATGTACAAGAATTTTAAGTTATTATGAAAAATTTGCATATAAACTAAATATTTATAAAAATCTGATATTTGATGATGATTTATATTAGGAAACTATTAAATAATTATAGTAGAACATATAGTAGAATTTTAGAAATAATAAAAAGTAATATTGTTATTGGAAGATTAATATTAAAGTTTTGGTAAGTAAATTGTTAGTGGTAATTTCTTTAATAATTTATAATAAAAGTTGTTTCTTAAATTGTTATAAATCGTGTGTTAAATCTGCATTTGACGCTCGGAATGAATATAAAAGGGAAAAATAAAAGAAAAGCCGGTGAGAGGAAAATGTATTCGGTGTCAATTAATTTCGGACGTAATCATTTTAGGGATGTTTGCTTTGGAGCCGGAATGCAAAAGTTATGGTGCAAACCGTGAAATGATTGCAATAAATTATGGTCCTGCTCTCGCGTTCGTACAACTCATACAAGCGAATCTCTCAGCCATCCATCCTCTCCCATTCTCTTTCTCCCTCGATCGCATTCGGATTTTCCATATTTTTCGGTCGCTTTTTCCTTTTCATTTCACATCTCTCTCACTCACTCACTCACCAATTTTTTTTTTTTATATTTTCGTGTAAATAAAATGTCAGTGGGTGGGAAAACGGTCGAGAGAGACGGAAACATCGAATGAGCGAATGTTAGAGAGAGAGTGGCCTTATTTACGGACGCGCCGAAACGACATGAACCAAATGGTCGTGTTTCGGGTTATTTAAACAGAGCAACAGCCCGATCGGAGGCTTATTTGTAAAACCTCGCCGGTTGTCCATCACGGAAGAGTGCCGAGAGATTCATGGCGTCAATATTTATACCAGAGGCCCAAGAGATGACACATTGATGGATTTGAATGTGGAACAAATCACTCTCTATAACTCTGGCTCCCCTCTCGCCCTCCGACTAACCACTCTTCGGCACAACCACCGCGGCTAACTGAACAAACGACAACAACGACAACAAAAAATAACGTTATATAACATCCACCTCGATCACGTACCTACACATGCATCCATGCACGTCGACGAGCAAAAAGTCCGTAGTCAAAATATGAGTTATGGCTTTGCAGGACCAGATCCGATTGACATTAATCCTGCTGGCTGCGAAATAACAAAAAAAAAGAGTAGAGCTTTTGTCAACATAATTCATACACCTATCTTCATCAAATTGTAATGAACACAACAATAGTAATTTATAAAATTCGTCCTTTTTAGTTTCTAAATATTTAATTGCTTATCAGTTCAAAGTTATTGTTAATTGCATTTAAAATCTGTTGAGGAATATAGCTGTAATCTAATTTGTTTTTTTTTTCTATGAAAGTTTTCTTTTTATTTAAGTATTTAATTCAGATTTAGGGTATCCTTTTTTTGGTAAAAGGTTGTTCAAGTACTGAGTTGTGTTATTTAAACCATCGTAAAGTGTTGTCATAAATGATTAGGGTTGTTATGAAAAGTTGTATCAAACGAAGTCGAGTTTTAGGATTTTGTTTGCTGGATGGTTTGAGGGGTGGGAATGAGGGAAAGAACTGGGGTGGCGTGGGCGAAGAGGGTTCCTTGATGGACGAGGACGAGTTTGGCGCATCCAGGTGAAAGATAGAGCACGGGGATGGTATAAGCACGGGCATGCACAATAAATGCAGACCGAATAACTCGTTTAGATTAGATCTGGTTGGTAATTTAGTGCCGCTTCGTTCGCTACTTGTTTTACCAAATTACCGGGAAGACGCGCCGAGCTGATACCGGCTACCGAACGTGACGTCCTCGCGATTATACCAAGCTTACAACTAGTTTACTACTTATAAATGCTATTATGCTTACGCTCTCTCCGCAAACCAAACCGAAGACGTGGAGCGAACGCGTACATACAATAACATACATATATACATACATACAGCAATAAACACACACATACCTATATACATACACGGTGCACACGAGAGGAGAACGAACACAGGATTATATACATTAGTAGTGTACCTTAGTACTACTTACAACGACTGCGCTCGGCAAATACCTTAATCTTCCCGAGCGCCGAAATGCATAAATCAATTTCTTTCATAACTCACTTACTGCTTACTCCTCCGACTCCTCCTCGGTTCCTACTTATTGCATCTTGCTTGCTTCTTATTTCTGTGATCCTCCAAGTCGCATACAAGAGATACCCAAACTTTGCAAACGTCCAAAACTAATATTTACTTGCCATTGAAAACTCAAAAACTATATAATATTTAATATTTGATAATTTTGAATAGTTGATAAATCACTTTTTACATTAATTGTAATAAATGTTATTTATTTCTAATTAAAAAACTTGTAGTTGTAATTCTTGATTTTACAGATTTATGTGGTTTTGGAACAGTAGAGATTTTCAAAATTAAATTAATTGAATTAAAATTGCGCGGAAAAGTTTTTAGGGATTGCGATAATTAGAAGTAACGGTGAAGGACAAGAAAGGATTTGAGGATGAGGGTTGGTGAAATGGTACGATCTGAGGGGTTGGAGGAGGAGGTGGTGCACGAGGAGGCGCAATGATATTCAAACATGATTAGTCCGTTTCGGATGCAAATCTCCTAATACCCTGAAATTTATGAAGCAATTCAAAGTCATAATTTAAATACTAAGTGTTATTGTTAATATCAGTGTGAGCGCGTCGCGGCGTTCAGGGGGTAGGAATTCGGTGGGGGGAAGCAGCAGCGGCGGCGGTGGCGTGGATCGTGGGAGGACGGGGGATCGTGCGACAGAGATGGGGGTGGACGATACGGAATACAGCGGGAGAAGGGTGCCATACACAGCGTGTGCGAGCGAGATGTTTGTTATGAGAGTGTGGCGTGCGAAAGAGAGATGTGGATAGAAGGGGGTGGGTTTCTGGATGGGTCTGGTGTGTCCGAGGGGGTGCGATAACCGCGCGATCCAGGCGGCGGTGGTCATTAGCACGCCTCGGGTCCAAGAATGGTCGCTCGATGTGTGCTTATCCCATTTATAAATCATTACAATATGCAATATAATTCCGAGGTCTATCTGGCAGATGCTCTTTATATGGGGTGGGCCGCGGCAATAAATCGGGAACCCTTTGGGAAGACATTCTTATAAATAAACACACAAAAAGCTGACACTCATATATCCCCGGTGTCACCATCCATCCTCGCCGCTTCCATTGTTCCCGACTGATTTACCACGAGTCTGTCCGAATACAATGCGATGGCGATGCAGTAGTGCACACGGATACATATCGTTCGGTAGTTACTGCCCATTATGTATACACACACTCACACACACACACGTACTTATACACATATACACACACACAAACACATTTCGATCTTCTTGTTCTTGCTCTTCCTTTTCTTATTTTTCCTGTTTCTTCTCCTCCTCGGTCTTCTTCTTAGTCTTCTTCTCCTCCGGCGATACCAATGCGATGCGATTCGATGCCCCGTATCCATCCATTCCGAACGATCTCTGGATCTACACGCTAAAAATGTCCTTTCCTTCTCTCTCCTTCTATCCGTATGTTCCTTATATCTTCGCATTCCTCCTCCTCCTCCTCCACCACCGTCGTCTTCTGCTGCTGCTGGTTGCTGCTGACCCTCCTTCGCTCCTGTGCACCTATCTTACACAAAACACACATTCAACACGAACCATTACCACTGCATTACCACATCTACATTATTTCCACCTACTAAACCGCCGACCATTACCGACGCCATATTTCATAACTCATTTATGGACAGCCACCCTCGTGCCGTTGTACCAATAATGCCACATCCATTCCAAATATTATACCAATTCTCTTTGATATATACCGATAACAAGAATGTTTCCTGTTTTATCCAATCCTTATATAGGTTTGTTATAACCATAGACATTTCTTAAGATTCTATTGATTCTAACATCTACAGTAGTGATTCCCAAAATTAGGGGTTCATGAAATGAAAATGGGAGTCCACGATAGTGGATCTCAACATACACTGATAGTACCTATTTACTTACATTATACTATCTTATAATACAAAGACATACATTATTTATAAAAATACATATGAAGTAAAAAAAATATTATATATGTTTATAAAATTGTGTAAGTTATAGAATGTAGACATTCCCTTTGTGGTCGTAATACATTTTGAACTTGTAAAAACCTGCACATAATGATATACCAGTATTATCATGTTACAAACATACGCGCAGTCTCAGAGCAAAGATCTTAATAATTATAAAGATGTCCCAATATAAATAATAAATTTACTAAAAATCAATATCAGGTAAGTAGGGGGTCTACCCAAAACCGAAAAATGTGACAAGGGGACTACGACACAAAAAAGTTTGGGAACCGCTGATCTAGAGAAAGATTTAATGATTTAATTGTCATGTATTTTAGAATGTTCATAACTGTAACAAGAATGTCTTTCCCAAATTTCTTGAGATTTCTGATACAATAATTAAAGCTTTAATGTTTTTAATAAAATATGATTGATAACTTGATTCTAGTTTATAATTAAAGATTATAATCAATGTAATTTGATGCTCCTGTAAATAAGCGTAGGAAAGGTTCGAAATTTATGTTGTTTACCGTACACATTAATTGTGCAAAATGTTGATTAATCAGCAAAGATAATGTAAGAGAACAAAGAAGAGGACACACGAACAAAAGAAAAGAGACAAACGAACAGTTTGGATATATATAGAGAGAGACTAATGTGTTTGTGTCAAAGTGGGTGAATTTGTTTCAGGGAGAAGCAGCAGCAGCAGCAGAAATTGGTTACTTATTATGGGCTGGAATTCGGGGCCGTCCATCTTTCGTGTGTCCGGAGGACGGACCTTATCGGTGCCCGTTCCGTGTCCCCGTCGTCGTCCTTCTCCTCCGCCGCCGCCACTGCCGCCACATCCTGTTCCCTTAATTACAACAGAGGGAGCTTGAGCGTGTACGTAAAGGCCACTTTTGTCCTTTTCGTATCACCGAAATGCTGGCTCAACCTCTGTCTCTGTCCGGCCCGTAGAGATTAGCATCACGAGATTATGCCGCCTCCTGGGCAATATTTACGAGCGTCACCGTCGCCATAAGTCGCGAAAGGACTACCGACTACCGTTCTGTACGGATTCAGCACTTCTGCGAAACGCCTTTCCAGAGCACAGACACACACACACACAAACAAACATACTCGTACAAATACCATACTTGCAGATCGAGCGAAAGGACAAAGAGGACAAGATATAAAAGACGAAGAATCAGAAACAATGAAAACGATACAACTAGAAACAATACAAAATCATAGATATAGATGTTAGATGCTTATAATTCGATATTAAATATATTACCTCGTAAGAGTATATAAAAGCATCTAGTTATTATATAAAACACCTAAATGTTTTAACGAAGACAGCAATAAAACAGAGCATAAGGACAAAGGACAACAGAAAAAAATCAACAAAAAAAAGAAAGGAAACATAATGGAGGCAGAAGCGACTTTCGTCGTTTGGGTTAATTAATCCCACAAATTTGTTCTACACGACGAAATAAATTTGCATGCAGATCGTATCGGAAACACCCCGAAATCTCCTTATCGCGAATCAATATCGATGTACGACTCCCAATTTATGGTCCTTATCTTGTCCGTCTGCTTAATGCTTTTCCTTATACCGAATGTGAATCAAGGACATGTCAATTTCCTTTTTTAATTTCCCGCTCAGTTCACACCACTAGTTCATCATACAATTATCTCATCAATTGAAAGTTTAGCAATCTTGATTTAATTAAAATTAATGAACAATTACAGATACATACAAATCAATATTAATAAATTGACCTCATATTTAATTGAAAAGTCTTATTAATAAATCCTTGAATCAATATTTAAATGAAATGAAATACTGCGAAAGGGTTAATTAATATCACTAAAAATTAAAATTTATAACCACCCCCCAATGGAAATCACTCAAGATCGTTATCCGTCACGAGAATGCGACACTTAATGACAACACATTGTCAATGTGACAACGACGTATGTCATTGCGTTTCGGAGATAGCATCGAGCCGTCGTCCTCCTTTTTTGTCCTCCGCTCGTTTTAAGGAGGAGGAGGGAGAAGGATTGAAATGTATTTCGTGGCGGTCGGTAGGTTGATTTACAAGTGCGTGTCTTCACATATCTTTCCACAGTGGGACACCAATGGAGACATCGTCGTCGTCGTCCTGCAGCAACGGTTCCCCCCATTAATATTCCCGAAGCGTAGGACCATTTTTCCCTTCGCCGTTTCATTTTTATCCTCTTCGCAATTTTTTTTTTTCGTTAAACCCCCGCGAATTTGTCTAAATCTATTAATTCCACTTACCGTTTCGCTCGTTCCCATTCATCCTTTGTAATTTTTTTTTAACATTTCGTTTTTTCGGACAGGTGGAAGAAGCGATGGAATGCGAAAACACCCTAACGAACTCGGCCTTGACGAGAGAACAACACGTCCGAACGTGAAACGAAATCTCCCAAAAATAAAAACAATCGGGGGTGGCTGATTAATTTTTAGTAAATACGTCAGTTACATGCTATTTAAAAATGTTTCCTTTTACCTCTCTCAGGGGATGATTTTTTTTTTGTTCATCCTCGCATCGTTCATCCCCTCGAAACGAATATTATATATATATATACTCGCATATACATTTATATTCAAATTCGTATTTTTCCGTTCGCTTCGCTTTCGAAACAATCAAAGGAATTTCTCAGGGATTTAATTTAATTTCGTAATTTGTTTAGCGCACATCAAAGAATCCAGTTACGTATCCCATTTGCCTGCTGTCCGTTTCGTTTCTCCACTCCCTTTCCATTTCGACCATTCATTTCACATATTGTTCCTTAGTATAAATGCAATATTTTCGCAGAGATTCGTCTTCTTTGATTTTCGGTTATGGTAATTGTCGAGGGGTGGTTAAAACCCGGATTGAATTCTCTTCGGTTGATGCAAATTTCTCTTTTTGGAGGGGGTTTGGTGCGTTCCTCTCCGTGCATCCGGAGAAACGTGTGTTATTTATTATTCCGCATTTCATTTCGGGGTCAACATTTCAATTTTAATTTAAACTCGCGGCGGCAGACAAGCAAAACCATCAAACTTGTTAATTACCTGTTTGCTAAAATTCCCTTGAGTATTTTCTCTAGTGTAATTTCCAGAATTGTCGGTATCAGACGAGCGCCGTATCTGTAATTTCCCCCTTCGCCAAGGGCACTTCACAATGGAACTACCTCGTAGTCTGCATACGTTACCCGAAAATGCCACCGACACTTTCCAACACACATACTCTCACACACAAATATCTACATACTCATCCAGACGGATTTTCGTTATTTTCATCCCGACCGAAAACGTTTACGTAATTCGCTTATACCGCTCATTTCTAAGCTCACACCTATGCAAAACACACAAATTGATCTTGCTATATCATACAAGACATAAAAAACAAACAAAACCCCGCTTTACGTCGTTTTTGAAAAAAATACAATTTAATTATATAACTTAATTCTCAATTCAAATCTATAATAAATCTATATTAAATCAAAATTCACATAATTTGCTAATTACAATTTAAGTAATTTGCAAAATGTAGAAAATTTAACTTTAACATAATTATTTCCAAAGTTATCATTAATTTAATTTTATAAATATATGAGATAATTGTAAAAAAAAATAATAAATTTTATTAATAAAGTTGTAAAAATTAATTCATTAATGAATTAAATTGTCCGCTTCATTTCAGGTAAAACTTTGATTTTTTTTTCGTACCTTACGCAAACAAATCATATACAATTTAATTATATAACTTAATTCACAATTCAAATCTATGATAAACGCATTCATATAATGCATAATTCACATAATTTGCTAATTACAATTTAAGAAATTTGCAAAATGTAGAAAATTTTACTTTAACATAATTATTTCCAAAGTTATCATTAATTTAATTTCATAAATATATGAGATAATTGTAAAAAAAATAATAAATTTTATTAATAAAGTTGTAAAAATTAATTCATAAATCAATTAATTAATGAATTAAATTGTCCGCTTCATTTCAGGTAAAACTATGATTTTTTTTTGTACCTTACGCAAACAAATCATCTACAATTTAATTATATAACTTAATTCACAATTCAAATCTATGATAAACGCATTCATATAATGCATAATTCACATAATTTGCTAATTACAATTTAAGAAATTTGCAAAATGTAGAAAATTTAACTTTAACATAATTATTTCCAAAGTTATTATTAATTTAATTTCATAAATATATGAGATAATTGTAAAAAAAATAATAAATTTTATTAATAAAGTTGTAAAAATTAATTCATTAATGAATTAAATTTATAAATTACATAAAACTAAGATTTTTTAATTAAAATATGTAATTTGCAGATTAAATTAACTTTGTTTAAAATTAAAAAAAATAAACAAATATATTTTGAAAATGTTAAAATATACAGAAATAAATCCATGCAAATTAAATTAATTAGAAATTTTGTTTAATAAAAAAAAAATTTACATAAAAAAAACTATGATTTCGCAATTGGAAAAGTGCGACTGCCGGAGTGGAAATTGCGTGATGCTAATGTGCGCTCGCTAATTGAACGGATGCATTAATTTCAATTTGAACAAAACATGGTCGAAAATAAACGGCTCCCTCACACAATCGGCTTTGATGCTGTATTGGATTTTGCATTCTAACACAGAGAGCGTTTGTATGTGTATATGTATATGGATGTGCATCATCATAATATGTGGAGCGCAAGTGACGTGAGGGAGGCAATGTCTTCACATCAAGTGGAAGACAACGGATCCGAATGCATCATCATATCTCTGTATGTTGTTACATTATGTAGCAGAGAGTTCGCTAAGTTGACATGACAGCCACCTTTGAATTCCCGTCTCTTGAAACTGATATGTCGTCTGAGACATGTCACAGCCTCGACGTCAATGTGACTGCAGACTTGTCGCCGTCAATATTTCGTACTACACCGCATTAGTGTACTTACTTACATCATACATACACACACACTTATTATATATAAATACATATACACATACACACACTAAGATGAAATACCGAAAGTCATGCCTCGTACACACACATGCGATAACCACATCCCACGTCCGAACCCATCAAGTCACACCGCTCTTACCGCGTTACATCTAATTACTTTTAAAACGTAAACACGATACGAATCTAACTAGTATCGACTTAATCCGGGTTTCAACTTCGTTCTTCTTTACCTGATTTTCTCCATTTCAAACTAACTTATTTTTTCATAACTCATTAATAACAAAATTCAATTTATTATTGATTTTATACAACTGATTTTTATGAATGTTAAAATATTCTTGTAAAACATTAATAATTAAAACTAATTTGATTTTCCAATGAAAAAAATTTATTTATTTATTTTCAAAACGTACCACGATACAAAAAACTAATTTCCAAAGACTTAACTTAATCATTGATTTATTAAATCTGATTCTTATAAATGTTAAAACAATCAAATATTATTAGAAAACATAAGAATTATTAAAAATTACATTAAAATTAATTTTATTTTTCAATGAAAAAAATAGATTTAACTATGATACAAATCTTTCTTTTTAATCTGATTTTCTTCAATTTCTCAACTCATTTTTTTTTATAATAAAAACAAAATTCCAAAAAACTTAATCTTTGATATAATTCAACTGATTCTTATAAATGTTAAAATATTCAAATATTCTTGATAAACATTATAATTATGAAAAAATTATTTAAAACTAATTTGATTTTGCAATGGAAAACATACATATAATTGTTTTCAATACGTAACCATGATACAAATCCAACTTGTATCAACTTAATCCTGGTTTCAACTTCTTTCTTCTTAACCTGATTTTCTTCAATTTCAAAGTTACTGATTTTTTTTCTATAATAAAAACAAAATTCCAAAAACTTAGCTTAATCATTGAATTAATACAACTGATTCTTATAAATATTCAAAGAATCAAATATTCTTGGAAAACATTAGAATTATGAAAAATTTACTTAAAACTAATTTGATTTTCCAATGGAAAAAATAAATTTAACAATGATACAAATCCAAATTGTATCAACTTAATCCAGTTTTCAACTTCTTTCTACTTAACCTGATTTTCTCCATTACAAAGTAACTCATTTTTTTCTATAATAAAAATAAAATTCCAAAAAATTAACTTAATCATTGAATTAATACAACTAATTCTTATGAATGTTAACATATTCAAATATTCTTGAAAAATTTAATTAAAACTAATTTGATTTTGTAGTGGAACAAATAAATCTATTTGTTTTCAATACGTAACCACGATACAAATCCAACTTGTATCGACTTAATCCTGGTTTCAACTTCTTTCTTTGTAACCTGATTTTCTTCAATTTAAAAGTAACTGATTTTATTCTATAATAAAAACAAAATTCCAAAAACTTAACTTAATCATTGAATTAATACCAAGATTCTTGAAAAACATTATAATTTTGAAAAATTTAATTAAAACTGATTTGATTATCAAATGAACTAAATAAATCTAATTATTTTAAAACGTAACCATAACTTTTATCAACTGGATTATTTTCATTAATAACAAAATTTAATTATGTAATTCTTGACATAAACTAAATTTAATAAATTATTCTTTATATTTTATATAAAATCAATCACATTTTCAAATTACATAGAACTAATTCAATCATTTAAATCCAAAAGTTTATTTCAAAGTTTTTATAAAAAATGCTTTTATTATAATAATTTTATAATCCATCGATACAGTAATAATCAATTATTTGAAACTAATTGTTTGGGAAACACTGATTATTGAAATATATCTAGTTTTTTTTAATAGACTGCACGTGGACGAGAGAGTTCATCTGTGCATATTTTTGCACTCGGCTTTTGGCAATTTCGTAAATCAATGGGTTTCAATCGACGCACGGAAAAAGCCGCACAATTTATTTATTTATTCATTTATTTATCCACGCAACCCTCTCTCCCTTCACCCTTCGCACGATCCCTGTTTTTTTTTTCTCGTGTTCGTTGCATCAACTGAAATTATTGCGTATATATATAAACGTGCATTTTTTTTCGTTTCCCCTGCGTATAATTCGAAATATAATCAATATTAATATTAATTAATTGAAATCGGCATGTTTGCTTTGCAGGGATTAAATATTCGAACGCAAACACGGTATGTCGGAGGCTGAATCGTCGGGGTCGTGCGCGCAATGGTTTGGAGAGATTCGCTGCTTTATTTGTCTGTTTAATTTATAATTCGATTTGTTGTTCTTCGCATTTTTATTGTTTGTCCGCTTCATTTCATGTAAAACTATGATTTTTTTGTACCTTGCGCAAACAAATCATATTGTGGAACGTTTTTTTTTATATCTACGCGTATTTTTATATTTTGCTGCAGATTTTTTTACAAATGTTTGCAGCTGAAAAATGATGAAAATTAAAAAATATATGTATAGTAGTTATGTGTACGAATGGAATTGTTTAAATAAATATTTACAAATTTTGACTGAAAGATAATATTTATATTGGAGAACAGTTATTTAATAATACAGAATAAATTACATATAAAAAAAGCCAACAATTCGATTTGGGACACTGAGCAGTATAGACGTGTTTGATAGCAGAATGGTGATAAGTAATATTTCTGTTTTTTTGCAGTTCATTCTTGTGACCATGGAGCGGGAAGCAGAGGGCAAAGATACATCATCTTGCCCTTCGGAGACCAAAGGTTGCGGATGGGAGCTGGGAAAGCGGTAATGCGAAAGATCGAAGGAAGAATCCGCAATAAAAACTACTACAACGTAAACTAAAGATGGCAGTTTGGCTGAAGTTTTTGGAAACGCCTCAAGAACCAGCTTTTTCAACAGAAAAGAAGTATTTTGCAAATAAGAAATATCTGAATGTTTTCAAGATAAACGATATTATTTTGGAAACGAAGACAGGCTTCATTTTGAAGTCAGAAAACAAAGGCTGTGGTCGTTGCGTATCTGAGATTGAGGTCACATCTTGTCCTACGTCGAGTGCGTTCCTGTCGCGTTGCTGTCTTGTGTCCTCACAAGGAAGGACCTGGACATTACGGACGCTGAAATCAGCGAGCATCTCAAGTCCTCTGCGGTGGAACACAGGTTTTGTAAGAGGATCGTATCCAGGAAGACGGGACAACCAATCTACAAGATGCGCATCAATACCGGGTGCTCGTCGTCCTTCCAGAGACTCCTACATGAAAGCTTGTTCTATATGGACAAATTCTTTCCGGAAGTAGAGAGCATTCCACCGCCTCCTATACCTGGAGGAGGATCATACTGGTCATAATTTTCTTCCAAATGTCCGAAGAGGCCAAAACCCATACCGGGTATACCTAACATCAAAGTAAGGCCACTTAATAAGAAGACGTGTGATCTACCTAAAGACCTTCAGGACAACATAATTCACAGGCCAATAACAATTAATGACCACATAGTTAACACTTATATTAACAAATTAAACTCGCCAAAGAATGCAGAAAATTGCTTACAGTTGCTGCAGCGCTTGAAAAGACGATTTATAGATAAATTTACTGTTGAAACTCTTGAAATTCTTGTTTTTCTTCATGATTTAGAGAGTAATGAAAACTTTGAAAAAATTATACTAAAATAATCACATTTTTTTTTTTAAATAATTAATTTGAGTGGAATTCAATTGCAAGTATGAACAATGCGTACGTTAATTAATTGAAAAATGTACGTGCGTCATTAAAATCGAATCAGAGGAGAAAATACGTAAAAAAAATAAATTAATAAATAATCAAACGAAACTGTGTCACTCGAATCGAGAGATTTAATGTTGTAAATACAGCAGATTGATATTCGTTGATAGATTTATTTGTTGTTCAGTTTGTGACTAGTTTTGTTTTTTTGTTTGTTTTTGTTTTGTCCTGTTTAATATATATTTATGGTATCGTAACATTTTCGAAACCAATTTGATTCTCGTTCGTTTCGAAATTGATTTAATTTCTAACGAACTGACAATACAAAAATATAAATATACAACAAAAAAAACAACACAACAACATGATTTATTAATGCTGTTCCATAACATACTCAAATAGTTGTCAATAGCTAAATTTTAACATTCGAATAATATACGTTAATTTACGTTTCTGTTATGTAATTTAATAAATACTTTAATTAATTGGGTCAGTAAGACAGTTTTGTCCGTTATTTTTTTAGTATGAAAGAAAACTTTTTTTTTTTGTATACAAAGCCTATTATATACAGTGGAACCTCGCTTAACGATTCCAAAATTTCCGGATTTTTACTCGTATAGTGAAACATAGTGTACACTTTAAAAATGCGTCTTCTACACGCAATCTGAGACTTCTCATCTTCACTCGTTATGGTCGTTAAGCGAGTAATTTTTCTTACAATTCATTTTGTTCGTTAACCGAGGTTCCACTGTATTTGTGCAAACCCAAATTACATACTTGCCAAACTAATAGATTTTCATTAGTTTTATCGTTTTTTTTTTAAATGTCTAATTTACTTTACTTATCAAAAACTTTCTAGAAAATTCAACAATATTTATTATCAATTACGAACTGAAATATTCATAATACAAATAAATTGAATTTTATGTTTATAAATTATCACTTTTTTATATAAGATTTTCTGAAAAAAAAACAAATAATTAAATATTTTTTGAAGATGTTTCATTTACTTTACTTATCAATTTACAATAAAAAATCATAAACTTTCTAAAAAATTCAATAAAATTTATCATCAATTATGAACTGAAATATTCATAGTAAAAATAAATTGAATTTTATGTTTACAGTTTATAAATTATCCTTCTTTTTATATAAGTGTCCTAGATTTGTTAAAAAAAAACCTTTTTTTGAAGAAGTTTCATTTACTTTACTTATCAATATTGTAAATTATAACTTATAAATTATCAATATATAAAATCATAAACTTTCCAGAAAATTCAATAACATTTACTAACTGAAATATTCAAAGTTGAAATAAATGAAATTTTTCGTTTACAGTTTTAAAAAATATCTATTTTTTTTCTAAGTTTCTTTGATTTTCTTCAACAATTTAATTAAGAAAAAAGGAGTAATGAATTTACTTTGTAGGATGATTCCATGGGGAGTTCGATATACCACCACAACCACTCATCATCTCGTTTTCTAGTTAGCAGCAAATCTTCTGCTCCCAATCGCAAAGCACCAATATTTCTTCTAATCGTGCCTTTATCTACAGTTCCATCACCATCATTCATCCATAATACATCTTCAGGTAAAGACGCAAACGGCCTACGAACTGTGCGTGATTTATATAGGTGTGTGTGTGTAATTAAACAAAAATCCGTCGATGATTAATATTAGAAATAATATTTGCGAAGTCATTAAAGTATGGATGAGGTCATAAATAATATCGGGATCTTAATGTGTGTGTGTAATATTTGATTTTGGATTTATGAAGGGAGATGGGAAGGGAAGAAGAGGGTTGGTTGGTTGGTTGTTCGGGTTTGCCCTGAATTAATTACACTGTAAATCTTAAATTGTCGGAGGGAAAGAAGGACACCCCAAGATAAGATCCTCGCATTATTCTACATGAGAGAATCATAATTTATTATTACAATAATTATTATTAACATTAGCTTTACTCACTTAACAAAATTCTTCAGTTTGTTAACTAAATGTATATAAAACTAGGAGAAGTAATCAAAATTAAAGTTTTTTCTTATACTGGAGGGGCTGCAAAACGTGCCAACTTTGATTATTAGTAAAACTATGCGTATTTTCATAATTATTTTCATCCACTTTTGTCCTTAGAAAGAAGGAGACAGCAAGATAAGATCCTTGCATTATTCCACATGAGCGAATTATTATTAATATTAGCTGTTCCAACCTAACATTCCTAAATTCCTCTTTTTGTTAACTAAATTGAAGTATTGTCTTATACTGTGAAGGTTATTTTCATCCAACTTTGTTCCTCAATGTTCTCAGAAGCAAGATAAGATCCTCGCATTATTGCTCATGAGAAAATCAAAGTTTATTATTACAGTAATAATTACTATTAATTTAACTAAATTAAAGTATTGACTTATACTGTGAGGGTTGCAAAATGTGCAACCCGAAAACTGTGATTATTAGTAAAACTATACGTATTTTCATATTTATTTTCATCGAAGTTTGTTGCTCAATGTTCTCATTCGCAAAGGGCACATATAGATGTGTATAAATGGTGGTAGTAGAAGAAGGAATGAGTATAAGAAGAGAGAAGGAGAGTTCCGAAGCGGGATTTATAAATAGCATTATAAGTAATTTATGTCCGTTGCGATTGGGCGTTCTCCTTTTGACATTCCAGAGATTTATGTTAACAGAGTGATGGGAGGTGCGCGCATTGTTCAACATTGGTATCGGAGGGCCTTCGCGCACATGTCTTTCGGAAAGGCTGCTGCTGCTGCCGAGGAGGAGGTGGAGGAAAGGAGACGGAGTATTATTTATGCTGCAGATATCGATAAATTATTATTTTCATATATATATATATATGTATTATCTATACGGGTGGGAGAGCGAGAGGAATACAGTCAATCCCCCGCATAACATATAGAGAAACGGAAAGCCTCTCCGATGGCAATTGGGCTACAACCTAAAAAAGGAAACTTGCTTAAATCCGAATACCCGAAGCAAGAAAGGAAACTGTAAACACTTTTGCTTCGAGAGAAAAAAAATATATATCGCTGAATATTTCATCGCCGCTTCCCATCCTCCATACATCAGAAAGTTTGGAACGACTTTCCACAAACTATTATTACCGCTTTTTAATGTGGCACCATAATAATATTGCCTTTAAAGATGTATTGATGAGGATTCAATATGACATATTTCATTTCGTTGAAACAACAATGTGCGAAAAAGTTATATATTGCAAGCTTTATTTTTTCATATAACAAAACTAATGCAGCACTAAAATGTCTAATATAAAAATTATAAGATATATGGAAAACTAGATAATATTTGTTCCAAATATTCTTAATTCTTATCTATATTTGAGTGTTAATTAAAGTTTAAACGTGTATTGCAGCCAAACGGATAAACGCACAGCAATGTATGAATAAAGTTTAAACGTGTATTGCAGCCAAACGGATAAACGCACAGCAATGTATGAATACTTGCTACATTCCCCAAACATTCAGCTTTAATACGCATCTTTTGGATCCATTCAATCTATTACAGTTCCTGAGAAAATCACTAAAATGTGAAAACACTGTTTTTCGAGTGTTAATTTTTAATTACATCATTTTTAAACGCTACTTACTGTCAAAAAAATGATGATTTCTGACTTAAAAATTAAATTTATCGAATTACAGCCAAATGGATGCACAGTAATGTATGAATACTGGCTACATTCTCCAAACATTCAGCTTTTATATGCATCTTATGGATCCATTCAGTATAATTTAATTTCTTAGAAAAGCACTAAAATGTGAAAACACTGGTTTTTTGAGTGTTAATTAAAGTTTATACGTGTATTGAACGCGAATTACAGCCAAACGGATTAAATCACAGCAATGTATGAATACTTGCTACATTCCCCAAACATTCAGCTTTCATATGCATCTTTTGGATCCATTCAATCTATTATAGTTCCTGAGAAAATCACTAAAATGAACTAAAAACACTGTTTTTTGAGTGTTGAGTTGCATAAATTTATACAACTTTTTATATTACAACCAAATTGATAATAGCACAGCAATATATGAATACTTGCTACATTATCCAAACATCCCACTTTTATATGCATTTTGTGGATCAATTCTATCTATTATAGAGAAAATCAATATTTAAGTTTCTTATACATCTTTTGGATTTATTTAATCTATTTTAGTTTTTGAGCAAATCACTAAAATCTAATGACACTGTTTTTTCGAGCGTTAATTTTT
>NW_017097325.1:0-47087 GCF_001412225.1 Nicrophorus vespilloides | reverse complement strand
CTATAATATGTATTATTTAAATTTTATAAATAAATGATGATGATGAGCTCACATGGATGGAAAATCGGATCACTGTGGAGTGTTGTCGAATATGAAATCTCAGGGTATGGAAATTTGAATTAAATCTATTTGGTTTTATTATTTTATTATGACTCAATAAACGTTGCAATACTTAATGGTACAGAATGTTAGATTTTGTAAAAATTGAATAACAACATAAGTTTGTAATTATAGTATCACCACTAAGTATTTTTTTTTTGAGTAACTATTATAAATATTGGTTCAACTTAACATTTTTAGAGCAATTCTATCTTTAAAAAGTCGGTTTTAAAATATGATAAGTTTGAGATATACTACTTATTTCAGGCTAATGCAATACGCTTATGCAGGCAAATGCATGAATTATCTACCGAACCATTTGTACTAGATTTATGCAGAAACCACCAAGAATATCCCAACTGTATTTGAGGATTAAGGTTAAAAGCACTTGCTTCAATTAACCCTTGTTGTACGAATTATAAAATAGAAATTCCATATTTCCAATACATTTGGTCAATTTTATATTTAGAAATACAGGTATTTTTGACTGCGAAAACAGATTCTTAACATTATTTTAAAAATAAAATTTTCATTTGTTGCAACTGTGCAAAAATTAAAGACATATTTATAGTAAAATAATAGCTTTCTGTAGCAGTTAATAAAAATAAAATTTTAATAAAAAAACATATCATAGAAAATAAACTTAGTAAAGCGAAAAAATTGAAAGAAGAGCAAAACTAAAAGCGACATTCTCGTTGCAGATTTAAATTGTTGCAATTACGTCGGCGAAGATGCAAAGGCTAATTATTGATTGCAAAATTAATTGTAAAAAAATGTGTGTAACGGATATAATTTGTAATAGTTTTAATACAGTACATATAAACAGTCACGCTATTTAAAAATTAATTTGGATTTACCAGTTAATTATAAATTGAAAAGTGTAATTATAATACATCATGTTGAACTGTCTAGAAAACAACAACAAAATGAATGGATTTTTAATATTAAATTGTATGAGCAAATTTTTTATGAACATTAGGTCGTGCATTGATTCAAATTTGTTGTACATGGTATGATGTTGCCTTTTTTTTCGTTTCATTTTCATTAATTTATGGAAAGTGCACCGTGACAGAAGATACAAATTTGCGGGGCTGTCAGTGCTGGGAAATGGAGTATTCTATTTGTGGATGTGGACGTAATTTTCTGTAACACGCAAAGGCGAGCATGGAAAAGATTATTATTATCGAATGCAGGAATTGTGGATGAATCAAATCGCGCGCGCGAGAGAGGCGTAATGGAATGCAAATTCTTTTAATTATGCGGCGGCTGTGACATCCTGTACGGTCTAATAGGACATCGCATTTGCTGTAAAATTAACACCTGTTGGCAGGACAACATTCAACATTCCGCCGCCACTTCTCTCTCCTCACCAAACCCAACTTATAGCACAACCACCACCACCACCCTCCATCCTCATTCCTGTCTCTGTCGCACGCAAAATGTGCCCTCTCTATATGTATGTATATATATATATATATATATGCTCGTTCACTAGGTTTGGTTCTGCCTCTCCACCTGCATTAATATCCTGGATTATATGCAATATTGATTAAACGTCAAAAAGCGCTCGTATCACTTTGGAGTGAAATTGAATTTAATATTGCGCCGCTGTATATTTAAATATGGCGCGACACACACACACGTACGTACAGACTAACACATACGCGCACACGCATTCACACTCATACGACGACGTTGATGTCAAACCCCGTGTCGACATTTCCCATTACGGCCCTTAGAGGAAACACGTCCTACTATATCTCTTTCTCACACATGCATAGTGCATGCATGCTTCAATACTGGCACCTTCGCACCAGTTATCAGATGGAAAATCTGAAAAAACATGATTGATTTCAATCTTATCTCTTTTTTTCTTAAACTTCAAAGAAGTTTTTCAATCAATTAAGTCAGCTGCCTTCAGCACTATGACAACTTGTATTATTTATATAGCCCACAGTTTGCGACGGTTTTGTTTATGTTGATTGTCAAGTATATAATGCACAACGCGAAACCTATTAAAGGGATAATAGTAAACTTTAGTGACTGTTTCCTTCGTAGAATGTTCATTGAAATGGTTATTGGTAATTTTGTAGGTCATTAATATCAGCAAATAAGTTTAGTACGAATTATTACAGAATTTAAGTAGAAATGATGGTAACTTTACAAAAATGAGATATTTTACAAATGTGAGGCTGAAGTCTTAGATACTTAAGGTTTTACATATCAGCCACATATAGTCAAGTTATAATATTTACGACGATTGAAAATAAATCAATCATTTCTTGAGTAACGAATAAGATGAGTTCCACGAATTTTCTTTGTTACGCGAAACTTTTTTTAAAAGATTATAAAAAGTAAAGCAGATATTTTTGTAAAGGGAATAAGTGACATATGCAAATAGTTTTGTTATACAGAAACGTAATGAAAATTATATCCAAAGACATAATTATTGACGTCAATTCTTGAAGAAATGAGGATACGAGGAATTAACTCTTTATTTGATGAGGAATACAAGAAACAATCTCGGCAAACGCATGATAAAGATTTTGTGCATCTAGGGCAAGATGGATATCAATAGTGGAGCCCCGGAGAGTTCTGTGGATTCTATTGTTTGACGGAGTGCTGTATATCAAGCTTCCTGCAGGAACAACAGTTATTGAATATGCGGAAGACATTGTTGTGGTAAAGACGGTTGTGCTAACCGAATGAACTAACAGCATTATGGACAACCGAAGTACAATAAATAAGATATCTTTGAGTAGTCATACTATCTATTATACTGTGATATGGTAAAACATAATGAGGATATCAGACTCTAGAAGAATACTGGAGACGGAACAATAAGAAATTGCATGAAAGTACTGATTATGGATGGTGAGGCTCTTATTCAGAGAGGCTTTAGTGAGTAAGAATCCCACGACTCCAATAATCCCAATCCTACAAAAAGATAAAACAGATCTCGCGGTTTCAGAGTTTTAGGTGACTTTATAAGGTTATCCAGATTTAGCAATAAATAAATAATTTCGAAAACTTTACTATTTATTACTTACAGTTAAGTAACTATTAAATATTGTTAAACGACGTGACGTGATCTAACAGTTAAAGGTGCCTAAAGCTTAATGTGTCCATTGATATTAATATTAATAAACAATCATAAGAATTAATTTCTTATTTCCATTACTAATAACTACATATTATTGATATCACACTATACTACCTAAATACTTTTAAAAACTACGAAATAAAAGAAATATTACAAATAACATCTACATACCTTAAATTTATTTGTAAATTTTAATGCATTTTCTCTAGAAGGATATAATTTATAAATATAAATAATAGTGAGATAAACATCTGTAGAAGATTTATTACGATTTCTAATTGGCGACTGGTTTGTTTTATAACTTTATTACTCCGTTAATGAGTTCAGTACGTGCCATTAATCAAAGCATTTTTTGGTATGTAACAATAATAGCAGATCTGCAGACATATTTTCCCATAAATAAAGTGAAATTGACTGTTAGAAAAAAGCAAAAGAATAAAAGAGCATTGGGTGTATGAATAATAAGCAGATGTAGAAAATGTGAGTCCGAGTGTAAAATGCACGAACGTAATTACAATTTGCTGCCGATTGCTTCATTGGGATCGGTGAAAGGAATCGGAATACGCTCGAAATGGATTATAAAATAAATTTCGATTACTTAACGCTTAATGCAGGTAACCTTTTAAAATTAATGATCCTTTGTAAATAATTAATTTGATAATGTTTACGTGTTTTTATTTAAAAAATAATTGTTTCAGAATATCAAAAGGATTATCTTTTTGTGTTCTTCAAACATGACTAGTTTTACTTTATAATATTATAAATTCCATTAAATTATAATTAAATGTACTTAATCTATTCTATTTTAAGGATGGTTTACTCGCGAGCTGTTGCTCACTAAGCCAACAAAAGAAAGTGAACTTATATATAACATATAAATAATAAAAAAAGTATATGTAGTAGTGTGTCCGGGTTTTTGTTTGTGGTAAGGTTATCCTTTTAACACCGAATGTTTCAAATTCGCGACATACCGTTGCATAAATCTTTAGTACATTCTTATCTTAAAATATAATTAGGTCCAGACATTTGTTAGTGTAACAATAAAATTTAACTTTACGTTGCAAGTTTTCACTAATATTTTCAGTATTTTTTTTTGCTGTAAACTCAGAGGTTAGTAAATAATAGTTGATTATGAGTATTTACAGAGATTTTAGAGACAATTTGTTATGCCGCTAATGTGCATCAACTAGAAATAAAAACATGGATTTTTAATTCACATAACATTACCACTGAATCCATATTAGATCAATTGTAATTGTCAATTGCTGGTTACTTTATAGCAAATACTTTGGGAATAGCAAAGAGACGCCAAATGGATCTTTTTGAATTTCGGACCCAAATAGCAAAATTCTTATGTAAAGAAGGAAAAGGAACTAATATTAAGAAAAGATGATGACCATCATCATCTCCTCAAGAAAAAAAAAGGTTTTAAAGTGCAAACAAATGTATTTTGTGGCAAATGTAAAATTATTTATGTCTAAACAGATTGGTTTCAAGGTTCAAGGTGTTAAATAAAACAAACCCCTAAAATCGTACCCCAACTGCAGCAGTAAAAATAAAGTTGTCATTATATCTATGTATATGTTTTCATGAAAGATATATATAAAATGACAATAAATCTGTTCGAAAAAAGTTATTAATTTGCTTTAAACAGAATACAGTTTCTGATAAAATCCAAAAATAATTTTTAAATTAGAATATTTAACAACTTTTATAATAGCATTATCTTATACATTCTTATGTCAAATGTTGATATTTTTATCATTGATATTAATATTAATATCTTTTTGTTTTGCTCGACCTGAAAATAATTATAGTTTGACTATAATTTATTAATATGTTTAAAATATAAAATATGGAAAACCTTATTTAATATATTGAAGAGGATAAAGACTACTGATACATATATGCAATTTGTGACAGGACTAAGAGTATTTTGTATTTTATCAGTTACGTCTTATAGTCGGAAAAATATGGCACGCCACTTAATCTTTAAAATTTTTATTCTAAAATTAGAAAAAATGAGCATACAAAAAAAGACTTTCATATAACGTGATATATAAACTAAATGTGATCAATTGTGTAAAACAATATGGAAACAAAGCAGCAGAAAGACATTTTGGTCTACCACCAACATAGAAAATGGGTTGTGAATGGAGTAAACAAGAGGAACAATTAAAACTGCTAAGACAAGAAAACATTATGTTCGCACTTATAAAAATGGACTCAAATTTTGGGTGTGTATTATAATCCGAAGGTAACATCAAAACATTTTTTTTTCAATAAATGGTCTTCAAATTTGAGGTGCGTCTTATCGTCTTATAGTAAAATACGGTATTTTGGATATAATGTTTATTATTACTTTTCAAACAATCAAGAATTAATGATGATTTCGACAACGTGATTAAGTTTCGAATATAAACTTATAGAGGGTCGGATTGATGGTGTGATGACCTCATTCGGTGGTGCAATGTATGTTTTGGTAACGAGGTCATTAACTGATACTAAACGTCAGCGTCATAAAACGTTCGAAATGAGGTGCTTTCGCAAATTTAACAAAAGCGGCAAGATATCGAAGTAAAGTTCAATTTAATTAAAACCAACATTTTGTTGACGCTGATAACCCAATAAATAATGAATATATATTAAATTAATTTAATACTGGACTAAATAATGCAGAAATGATAGACAAATAAATATAATATTTACAAAATGTTTACAATAATTATGAACTGCTTTAATGGGAACACAATTATTATAATAATTAAAATTTACTAATTGAATATTCGTAATAATTTATTAGCCAGCTAAAAACGGACACAAATTTAAAATAAATGAAAATTGTAAGATATGAAAAAAAGTATACAAAATTCTATATTATAAACAAAAAACATTGAAAAAATTATTAACTAAATACATCAGTCTACAAATAATGATATATTTTATTCAAGATAATAGAAACTGTTTGAAACTGGACTAATCGAAGACTTTGAAACAATATACATATAAATAGTACAAAAACCGAATTGACTGGTAAAATAATTTTGTGTGCTATTATTTTTAGAATTTATTTTTATTTTGCTCAATTAAAATTTAGTTTGTTTTGAAATTTTCAAACGTTTAGTGAATCCACACTGATCGAACCAGCACTCTGCGAGGAATTGTTGTATTTAAAAAAATATGTCTTGAAATAAATCAAATGCATGTTTGTGTTTGCAAAATGAACATCATATTTGATAATTTTTTTTTATTATGTCGTAGTATATTTAATTTACAATCTTATTCCTGCGAATATTAATTAAATCTAATAATAGACATTTTCGCTTTTTGGTAAACTTCACAAATGGAAGTTTTTACCATTATAGTTTTCTGTACTTTATTGGTTGGCTGCCGTCTTGTAGGTTAACTTCAATAGTATATTGATGCGCTGGGATTCCACTATTCCCTCTGTCTGTGTATCTGCTGCTATTCTTAACACTGTCATTGTCCATCGACTTGGCTGAAGGTCCACATGCTGAACCTCTTTCATTTAACTGTCCATTCATGATGAACGATGGCCCTATTGCTGCATTGAGAGGGCTTACAAAGGGCCTGGCTTGACCAGGACTTGAACCGGCGCTCACGGAATCATTGATCTTATTTAATAAAACTATCTTATTATATGATAGGAAATACACATGAAAATATATATAAAAATAATAACAATTTTCAGGGTCGTTAACCCTATGAAACAAACAAAAATATATATAATACTAATATTTATTGTAACAGTCAAAAACTAAATCAATCACTTTCATTCACAACAACAATAATAGTAAAACAAAAGATTAACTGTTACAAAGGGCTATTGACCATAGACCTTTCTACCCTTATATTAATATTTTTCTTATTTTTTTAATTATTACATGTTGTTAGAAATGTATTACCATAAGGTAAATAATTCAAGAAACATGCAACATCGTCTGTAATGTTCCCACGGATGGAGTACATTCTACGTTTTATTATTACAATGTTTATTTATTACTTAATTAGTAATAAAAAACTTGTTTTATTGATTTATAAACTAACATATTAACATGCATAAGAAATGCACAATTTAGAATTTATTTTATGCAGTACCTCTACTACATGCATAATTATACCATTTAAAATATAAATAATGTATTTTCTTTCCTGTAACGTAATAGTAAAGTTTTTTTTTTATGTCTGATACAATATTTATAAAGCGTTATTATTTAAAATTAGATACAATAAAATTTAAATTCATCCAATGAGTAGTAAAAAATTATTATTCCATTCATATTTTTCATTTTATTATAGTTATACATGCTAATTAGTATTCATATTATAATGAAATCAAAATGAACAATTGGTTGTAGATTTACCTAATATCATCTATCTAATATAAATGGCTACCAGAATGTATTATGTGAACTGCATTCGGTGTGAAATCCTAATTGTGTGTTGAAAAAGAAACTTTATTGGAAATCCGATGCATTTTAAATTTGTTCCAGAACCGAGGCAACTAAAAACTTAGATTCCGTTGTAGCTCAATAAAATCAATTTACCCAATAAATTGTTAACTTTCATATAACCAATAAAAGTACTTTTATATTTAGTAGCAAGTTAGTGCAACTGTATGTTTATTTAGTAAATTTAAAGTATTAATTATTTCTGATGGTAATATTTTCTTACAATTTGATGCATGGATAATGGATGACAGTGGAAAAAATGATTTAAAATAATAAAATAAACTAAAATTGTTTAAATCTATAATTATTATATATTATGTATTCAAAAGACAAATATAATGTATCAATTTCATTACAAAAAATCCTAATACTCAAATTGTTCTATTAATTCATTTTTGTCTGAAATTGTCCATTCTCCAGATTTCAGGAATAGTAAAATATCTATATTTTTTTATGTCGTATAATTATATTCACAATCTGTTCATCAATGTGAACATTGAATAAATTTAAGATGGCTGAAGGTCCATATGCTGAACCTCATTCATTTGACTGTCCATCTGTGATGAACGATGGCCCTATTGCTGCAAGCACCGAGAGGGCTCACAAAAGACCTGACTTGGTCAGGATTCGAACCGGCGCACACGAAATTCTAGGTAGGGCGACTATTACGGCTATTAGTCGCCCTAGTAAAATATATAAAAATATAATATTAATAAAAATAAATAGTAATTGCATTGCATGCTAACTAACATAATTTTGTTTCAATGAATTACATCACACATCATACAATTTGTATTGATTGTGTTCTTACCTATCTTATAAAAAATGTAACGTATTTCGTGAAAATTTCAGAATTTACGAAGTATTCCATTTCAGGAAAGCTTTGGAAAACCATGTCGTAATGGACGATATTAACAAGATATTGATAATACTGTTACGTCATTTTCTTGGTTACATCGTAGACTTTTGTAAGGATAAGACATAGGGGATGCTTTACAAAATTAAAAAGTGTCTTCCCCATGTGCATTACACAATCTTCAGATCTTACTTGACAGTGAAGCATTTCCGGGACAAATACAACGACAAATAACATCATTACTCAATATTATTTGGTACTCACTCTGAGGAATATTGATTTATATTTGGATTTTGTTTTCCAAATTGAAACTCGTGTGCTTTTATTTGGGGGCAAAGGTTCTGAATGAAAGTCAATTATAAATATTTCTTTTTTGCAATTATTCATTCAAGCCCATGGGTTTCTTTACGAAAAAACATATACTGTTCACACCGGATCTACCAACATCGCATGAACCAGTGGCTGCCAACCTTCCTTGATCGCACAGTCCACTAAACTCAAAAATTTTGATCCCGCGGACCACTAGCATGATTTTTTTTTCTATAAATAATATTCTAAATATGAATTGATACATACAATGGTCTACATTGGGTATACAACGTAATATGGCAAAAATTAAAAAAAAAAATATTTAAATTACTCTGCGAACCACCATTGGTCCGCGTACCATCGGTTGGCGACCGCTGGCATTGATACTGGAGTTATGCCATCGTAGATAAAATACACAAGTAACAAATCTATCACTATAATAATGTCAACTTTATTAATAAAGTGCTAGTTAAAGCCACCACCATTAGCTAGAAACCCACCCAAATCACCTTACTGAATACAAATGACTATCTGAGAAGTTAAAATAATTTTCCCTCTTCATTATTTAGCTTACCCGAGTTAAGCTACGTTATTTTATAGCTAGCCTAAATGATACCAATAACTGAATCGAAACATTTTGTGCGTGTGTATGATTACTCCTACGTGAAGTTTAGTTACTGGACCAATTATTCAACGCTTCAGCTTAAGCCAGAACTCAGATTATCATCTTTTATTAGATAGCTATAATATTATTATTTTTGTAACTGATTGTAGCCACAAAACTGCGAATATTTTTAAATAAAAACGTATTACTTCACGCTACGTCAACATTGTGCATGATATGTGACACAACGTAACACAACGTGACATTTGATTCATTTGTTAATTCAACTTATAGGTTATAATTTAATAATTAGTTCGTTTGATTGACTTAATATATTTGTCACAATGTGGTAACAGCAATTTAGATAGTTCATAGTCATCAATGTGTTTCCTAAAACGAAAGATAATCACTAGATTAACAGTCAAAAGTATTTCGCGAAATATGTCTTTGTTTATGATTATGAAAAAAAAATGAGATAAAATTTCAAGTGAAAGAAAAATTAATGATAATAATAAGAAGAAAAGAGATAGGAATGCAGGGATGTAATTTTACCGTTCCACCGCGAAAAATATTCAGATGTGGAAATTAATTAAATCTTTGCAAGGGAGCCCCGAGTTTGTTTTACTTTAAAATTATTTTTCGTCGGCTTTCGCATCCCAACGGTCTTCTTCCCCGCTTTCCAGAGTTTTGAATATTGAAAAACCGCCACCGCTGCCCATACCTCTAACAATCCCACCCCACCCTCGTCCTTTTGCACATACATAAATTAAGAATGCATCTATTCTATGGGCGGTGGGGGTTTCGTTCTTCGGTTATTTGGGTGGAGGCGGCGGGTGTCTGGGAGCCGCGAGATTAATTCCACGGGCGTTAAATTCGTTAACTTTATTAATGGACTGACAAAACTTTTCAGCATAATTATTGCCGACGTCAACATCCATCCATCTTTCGATCTCTCCATTTGAATACGAATCCAGGCAAAAACTATAGCCCACACATTCGATTCACGCCCTTCGCTTCACAAATTTATAACAAACAATACTAATTTCTTACCAACATTTTAATCCATCCTCCGTATCGAACAGACAAACGAAGCATCTGCACCCGACAATTATAATTACGCAACAGCATTATTCATTCAATTAATACGTAACGATTTTTCGTTTTTTTTTTAATTTTTTCAAATACATTTTTGCAATAAAAATCGTTCGTATGAAAATGCAATTTTCAGCCGCAGGGTGAAAGGAACAAAAAGGAATGCCACATCAAATAAATAAATAAAATGGAGCACACATCTGTGTTGCAATATTTATTTGAATGCGAAACAAAAATTGCAATTTACATTTCATAAAATAACAACAAAGAGGTCTACATGTGCGTGTAAATATGCAGCAACATAAAGTATATTTATTTATTTCATGACATGCCCGTTTTTTATAATCTGCATTTCGTTTATTTTTCATTTATTTTTAATTGCACATTTTCAATTATATTATAAAAAAAGGAATCATTATCTTCAGTCCAAATGAAATATTAATTAATGTAACCAAATACTTTCTTTACTTGAAATTATTTTCTGTTTTAATAAATAAAACACAATTTTGAATATATAAATTCTCGGTGCTTGCAGCAATAGGGCCATCGTTCATCACAGATGGACAGTGAAATGAATAAGGTTCAGCATATGAACCTTCAGCCAAGTCGATGGACAATGACAGTTTTAAGGATAACAGCAGATTCACAGTCAAAGGAAATAGTGGAATCGCAGAGCATCAATATACTACAGAAGTTAAACTACAAGACGACAGCCAACCTACAAATAAAAAATAAAAATTCATCACAATGGTAACTATCCACCTAATGTCAATTTCGATCTTAAATTTACTCAATATTCACATTGATGAACATATTGTAAATAAAATTACACGACAAAAAAACAAATAGTAATGAAGTTAATTTTTAAAATTTTTGATGACAATTGAATTCAATTTAATTAATTGAAAAGAAACTGAACTAATACGAAATAACAAGAACGAAGACACGTACTATAAAACTTATATACATATATGTATTAATAAGTACATTCTTATGAAAAGTTTCCAAGGGCGAGAAACATTAATCAAGCCCCATCGGAACTTGCATATTTTCTTAATTTTTATTTCCCATTTATGTGATTTTCGTAAGTGGAAGATAACATCTCGGACAGTTAATTGTAAAAATCATGCACTCCCAAAATTAAACTCTCCAAACAATTGTAAGATGTGTAACCCTTTACAATTATTTATTAACAGCGGAAGACATAACAATCCCCGTCACCGATTAAATTAATATTGGGTGAAGTAAAAAGTTTTGAGCGTTTTTCGTTAGATGGATTTAGTGAGCCATATCTCACGATGTATAATTGCATCTGGTCATTCCCGAATTTGGGAAATTCCGGGATTTTATAAACTTCGGGATACAGTACCTACTATAATTCGTAAACTCTACACTTTTATAGTCAAGAACTATCCATTTTTTCGTATAAAAAGGTAGACCGAGCTGTATGACACATGCGTCAACTTTTAGAAAAAATGTTTTCTTTAAAATATATAATCACTTGCAATTGGACCATAATTCCTTAACTCAATTTTAACTCGATATCTATATGAAAGAAGGTGCGTCCTATAAACCAAAAAGTATGATAAAGATGGGATTGTTCGAATTGTGATGTATAAGTTGAAGCTATTTCGTTAATCCGAATTACAAAGATCATGATGAAGTATTATAACTACACAAAATAAATGATGATACAATAATATAAAAAAAAAGTTAAATAAATAGTTATAATTGTGAACGTAGAATCATTACATTAATATTTATATAGAAGTTCAAATTATGCACACAATAGCTAAAAAACAACAAAACTTTGTTGATCATAGTAAACTATGTAAGCGATTCAAATTATATTTTACATATTTTTTTTAATCTTTTCAATATTTCATACAAATTACATTTTTCACGGAACACTTATTAACTTAGATTGAAAAACTCTGCATTAATCCATCATATGTATTTTATTATTCTATTAAAAATAAATATTTATTAATACTTTACTAAATATAAAATTTTCAAAAAAAATATGCGGTATGTAAAAAAAACAGTAGTTTATTATTTTACTATCTCCACTATTTACAATAGATTTTTTTTAATATTTTCAAAATATACAATTATTCAAGTAGATTTAACATATTTTTTTATACAAAAATACAAAGTAGAGATATAATAATCGTTCATTCGAAATTATTACTCTTTTCATTTGCTAACAGAAAATGTATGCTAAAATATTTCTCCAAATTATAATTGACCTTGATTTTCACTCCGACCTTGAACTTTTTTGGTTCGCCGATTATAGCTATAACGTCCTTCGGTCGTCATGACAACAACTATTTACATTGCCAGCAGTGTTTACCGGTCGAAGCGTATTTAATATGAGTAAACATTGAAATTTAATTAAAACGCACAAATTAGTTTCTGAAACAGCGAAAAGACTCTTCTAACGTAATTATTCAGACTCACACAACAATTAAAGACGGATATACATTGTAATAATAATAAATTTAATAGTAACTACATTGTATTCAATACAATAGTATACAAGAATTATTTAGTTAGTTTAAATTTGTAATAAAACTGTTGAAATTTATCAGTCATACAAAATATTATACGTGATTATTGATTATTGTTAAAATTGAGTATGAAATGTATTTATGTAATAATATTTGGGTTCATTACTACATACCATTTAAATTTTTATATTATCGAATATCTAATGAATTCCGATTTTGAACCTCGGTTATCGAATTCATAATTAGCTGTTCCTGTGTATAGGACAGTGATGACGAACATTTTGGGATCGATGTGCAAAAATTCTGAAAAATGTAACTTAACCTATTAAGCTTATTGCGACAATATGTGTTAGCAAGAGTATGTTGATATTTATGAAATTATTTGACAGTACCGAAAAGGCAGGATACAAATGATGTCATAGTTCTAAGCAATCATCATGGAGGTGGCATGACTGCAATGAGTGAAACACACAAAAACAAGATTAAAATAGAAGTACCTTGCTTAGAAATCATAGCATTTTATAACAAGTATATGGGTGTCGTCCAATTAATGGACCAGTTAGCTGTATGACGGGAAATCAATAAAATGGTGAAAGAAAGTTGTATATATTTTTTTGACGATTGCAGCAGTGAATAATAATAATCTATAACAACGTGCACCAAAAGAAGATACCTTTCCTTGACTTCCTAGTTCCGTTGTCAGAAAGTCTGATAGCTTTAGGTAAGAACGGCGCCGTCGTAAAAAGAAGACCATCTTCAGGGAGGCCTAGCAAAAGTCGAAAATGTTCAATAATATTGGTGATCATGAAACATGTGATCACTGATCTAGGAGTAAATATTTGATGTATTGTATATAATATTATGTGAGAACTTATATGTAAATCAACTTATCTGACAAATTGTATCTGATGGAGTAAGATAAATATTGACAAATTATAGTGTACTTTTAATATCAATTACCTAAGCGATTACTAGCGTTGTAATTATTCTATATTAATTGGTTTCTGTATGAAAGTTTCCATAATATGCTTGAAATTATATGCATCTTGTTTACGTGCTCGAACCAGATCCAACGCCTTTACATTTTAATCTTGAAGGAAGGTTTCTATGAATAACCTGATTTTGCTTTCCATTTTATTTTTCTTTCGAAGGGTCTTTGCATTTTGCGAATGCGGCAATAAGTGACGGCCCTTTTCTGCGAAGGCGATCGCACCTTTTCACCTCCCTCCACACAGCGCGCCCTTCACTTCTATGCGAATCTCTATATTGCTGTATATGTACGTATGTGTCGGCAGACTTTTCCAAGGCTGAAAATGCGGAAATGGGGGGTTGGTTGGAAATATGGTCCAAATTGGGGAAAGCCAACAAGTTTTGTGAGGCAGGAAAACGCAAACAAGTTGGATTCCGCTTTATATATATATATTTTGCGAGGGTGAAGAAGAAAGGGGGTGGTGATGATGGTGTTTCGGAACGAAACGGAACGGGAAGGAAAAAAATGAGAAGAGATGATGGTATGGAAACGAGGCGAAAGAGAAAAACGAACGAAATGAGCGTTTTATTTGGGAAGAGAATGGGAGAAGGCTAAGAATAAATACAAAGCTTTAATCTAACGTTTTTATATTCCCTGCGAGTAGCGGCCCCTTTTATAATTCTCACGGGCCATAAATTCCCTTCAAAAAATGAAGAGGCAGAGCGGGCAAAGGAGAACAACGAAGGAGCGTGGTCGTCCTATTGTGTTTCTTTTTTTAATATTCGCAAATAAAAATAATAATATAGTAGTACTTCGCGTCGACATCTAATCCCCATTCAGGCACATAAATCTTGGTTGATTCTCCTCATTCCTTATCCCAGGACCGGACAATCCTCAAGCATTTATTGCGATGTGTGAGAAAGAGCCATTTGAAATAATTAGGCCGACATTTGGAAGCCCATTTAGACGCGCTAAGCCCATCCAATGAAATATGAAAATTAATGGTAATAATCAGATAATTCCCTAATTTATTTCATTGCATGTATGCAAATATTGTTCGAATGGCCAATAATGATAGACAAAAAGCTTAATTGACGGTTTAATTGAATGGTTCACGTAAATTATGTTATTAATTATTGTTTTTTTGTTTTATATTATGGTGTTAATTTATATTCAAATCGTTTATATTCATCAAAATAATATGACTTATATAGAGTAGGGCTACTAATAGCCGAATGGTTAAGTCGCCCTACCCACGAATTCGTGGGCGCCGGTGCCGGTGCTTGCAGCAATAGGGCCATTGTTCATCACAGATGGACTATCAAATGAATGATGTTTAGTATATAGATCTTCAGTCAAGTAGGACAATGACAGAATTAAGGATAGCAAGAGATTCACAGTGAAAGGAAATAGTGGAATCGCAGAGCATCAATTTACTACTGAAGTTAACCTACAAGACGACAACCTATCTACCTGGCTAACTATTTATCTATCCACCGGGAAAGATTATCCATTTAATGTCAACCGTGATCTTAAATTTGATGAACAGATTGTGAATAAAATTATACGACATAAAAAATATGTCTTATGATTTGAATATATTTTTATTGATTAACAAGTAAATATTTATTGCAATAGATCTTTCTGCTTAGGTATATGTTTATAAATTGTAATATATCAATTACAATTGATGCTAATGCATATAGTGTACATCAATTTGATTTCAAACAATATATATGCTGCTAATAATTTGTAAGTATTCGGGCAACAAGTCGTGAGCCTGCAGTTTATTGAGATGAATTTGTATCCATATCAAAATATTGAAATGATTGATTCGTTGCAGTCTTGTGCGTAAAATCATTTGGAATAATAGAAACAGATATGTGAATGAGACATACTTACGCTTGACCTACAAATGTCAAAAGAAATGATGTATGATCTTCAATGCAACACCATTTACTTAATTTCAGATCCATTATAATAAAGATTAATTCGTAACTGTTTACACTTGTTCAATAAACATATTTTTTTGAAAGATTTAAGTGATAATTATTACATAATATATTTTTAATTGTATATTTTGATAAAAATATATTATTTTTATTACTGTTATTAATTTATGCTGCAGTGGATTCGAGGACTTACATTTATAGTTACATATGTATCATTTTAATATGAGGATAGTTTAAAATCAAAATAAATTTAATTAACAAATAATTAAAATTTATTATCCAAAAAAATATAAAAAAAAAATAATCAAATCAATTAACTTAATTAAAATTGAGATTTTCCTTTAATACTAATTAGGACTTCCATTACCGGTAAACAGTTAACAGACCGAAATTACCCGTAAAATTTGACAACAAATACCGGCAATTTGCGATTTGAATAAAAAAGTAGTATTTGCTTATTAGATTGTTAACTACATTTATATTGAAATAAAACGATTTTGTTAAATAAAAACAATGTTGAAGAAGAAGCTTGGACACATTCTTGTCAACGTTGTATTTCAATCACGAACACACATCATCCCTGATTAAACACGTTTGCTAAAATAAGACTATACATTGTACTAGAAAAACAAAATAACATTCAAGAAATTAGAAATCCAGATGACTCAATCAATAGGTTTAAAAAATCTCGTTGAAGAGGTTGTTAGAAATTTATTTAATGCAGAAGATGATTGAAAATGAAGACGAATTTAATATTTGTTTTTGCCAAATAAAGTGTTAACTATCAAAGATCTTAAAATATTTAAATGATGTTGAAAAATATTTTTTTATGAAAATATTTCTCATTTAGGAGGAAGTGTTATTATTACGTATTAAATGTCATAACTCCCTATAGAACATTGTTGAACGAAAAAAGAAATAAATAAAAAATAGTCAACCTTAAAATTATATTATAAAAAGATGATTTCAATTTCTATCTAAGTTGACTGTTTATTATTTGTATCTTGAGAAAGAAGTAATTTCGTATAATGCATCATATTTGTTAATCAAATAAAGACAGTATTTGCATACAACTGTAGATAACTATGATATTAAAGCATAAGGAAAAACGTTATACATTATATTTTACGTACAAAACATACCAGAACAATACGGATTATAATCATCAATGTAATATATGATGGAGATGCTTAAAGTATGTTTTGCACACAACATCCCTATGCGTGCAAGCAGCATTTCTTCCTTTCATCAAGCTAAATGTTTTATTGGATCCTTAATGGAGATTATCACCCTCGGATGAAATGTCCATCCCATTTAGCGGAACGACGCCGTCCGTCATCAAATTTAATCATAGACCATTATATCTCTTTTGTATCGCCAGAGCAATTAACTTTAGAGATAAAAAGGCAACGGAAAGATTAAATGTTGATTTTTGTTGGTCCTAAACTTTAGATGTCGTTTATGATAAAATTACTTCCTATTTCAAGGAAATCACAATACTTTTAATTTTATAATATTATTTTTTAATTAGTTCATGTAAACAATTTTAATTAATTTAGAGTATATAGTTCTAAAACATCTAAATATTATCTGTTTTGGACGGAGAACCGAGTTGCGTGGGTGAATGGAAGAAATTGTTGGCTTCAAGATGGCGTTTACATCTTACACAATGCTTACACTATATTACTTAAACTATTCTTCTATAATACTATCTTAATACTATTCTTCTCCATCTTTAACTCCTCCGAGTTAAGCGTTTCTTGCCAACTTAATGGTGTACATTATTGCCATCTTTCAGACCACTATTGCGCTCAAACATTATCAAAAATATGATATATGAATATTAGTAAATATATTAACTTATATACCTTTTCACTTCTATATAAAAATATAATAATAAATAAAATATAACCCTTAGATCGATTGGACTATATTGTAAATAAGTTAATATATTAAGTAGTTTAATAAGGATTTATTTATGTTTTTACTGATATTTATTATAAAATTATGTCAAAATTATATAATTTTTCATTTATTAAATTTCAAATATAAGTTTAAAAATTATATTTATCTAACAACGAAAGACGTATGTATTTGTAGAAGACACCGCAATCTTGACATCAGAAACAAGACCCATAATTTCATCTCTAGACCTTCAAGGGGAGCTAAATTTGCTTGAGTTATGGTTTAGGAAATTGCAATTTGGTAAAAACCGGTAAAAATCGGTTCCAGTTATCATCACCTTAAAACGAGACACATCTCCTCCAGTCAAACTCAACAACAAAGTAGTTTCAACATCTTCAAGTGTGAAATACTTTCAATTGCACCTGACAAACAATTGGTATTGACACTTAAATTCAGACACAACGCAAACAATTAGTATTGGTTGCTGCGGGTAAATTCGCAATTGACAATGGAGAATATGTTTCTTGTCTACAAAGTAATACTGAAATCAGTTTTGTCAGATGATATCCAATTGAGAGGAACTACTAGCTCATCAAAGATTTTATGATCCAAATATTTCATTCTAAATGTCTCATGTTTCATTTTGGAATCAAAACAGTTGAAGTGCTTACCAAAGACTTACACAAGAAATACATAGGCATGCAAATGTGTTGGCGGTGAACCCTTCAACTAGTTTTCAAGGGAACCAAGTGTATATACATATATCAAGCAATGCTGTCACAACAAGTTAATAATGTCGACAACGAAACGATTTTCTATATGTTCCACCGAATAGATTGAAAATAATTTTTAAATATTTGTTTTCGTTAATGTAATCAATTATTTTAATAATTAGTTTTGTTATTTACCACTACATATTATTCACCAAATTATATCCTATTGTTTATATATTATGGAATATGCAATTTCTATTAAAAACGTTATAAATATATAAACCGAAACTCAAAAATAAACCGAACCGGTTATTGATCGAAAATACACAATGTTTTAAATCGGTTATTCATTGAACAAAAGCCCATTGGTGCAAAACATCATATGAACTAAATCACATATTTATAATTCTCATGCATAAATTACATGTTAGATAAAAATATATGTCGTTTATTATATATCTCATTCATAATCAAATTTTTATTTTAAATTCAAGTACTTGATTTTTATAAAGTGCAGTGGACCCTCGATTTTTTCCATTTCCATTTCCGATCTTCGAACAAAAAAACTAAAGATAAGGAAATCGACTTTTGAACATAATTTCTGTATCCGGCTGTAAATTGGAAAAAAATGTACTAACGCTTAGACTTGTTTTGATTTCTGAACTGTCTTTCGTAAACAAATTATATTCAACAATCGAGTTTTCACCACATTGTACTAACTTAAACAACTAAATTTAAAACCATTAGGATATGGCAAAAGACATATTTTGTTAAATAAATATCAAAGATGTTAATTATATAATCTAATTATAAATTTCATAATCATCAACTAAATATTATTAGCTAGATCACGTAATGAGTAATAGATATAAGTGGTTTTTGATATTGAAAATCGCATTTTGAAAAATGTATATGATTGTCATCCAACCATGAAAATTAACAAAAAGCTAGAACAAAACATCCATATATAAATATATAATATTCAGAGATGATTTACTGAAATCATTCCATTCCAGATCATATATATAAGAATCTAAGTGCATCATATATGCATTTATTTCAATCTCGACATATTTTTTTTATAATATACTTTGAAAATTATTCATGTTTTGAACAAATCCACATGTATGCACATACATTATCACAGGATTGATATGCTGTTTCCGATATATTATTTATGTTATTTAAACTAAAATTTTACTATGCTACTAATTTACGATAATAATAGTTTGTATTTTATTTCTCGTACTATGCGAGGTATTGCTTTATATCAGAAACAGAAGAACTTCAATTGCACACACATTTGTGTTATTAGATGTATAGAGTTCTTTGCAGTAGTTAACTTTTTGTTTTATTATAATAATTGTAACCAGAAAATTTTATTTAGTAATATTTCATTTTATATAAAATAATTCGAATGTGTTTGTAATATTCTTTAATATCTGAGATTCAATTCCATAGCTATGAAACGACTATGCCAATGTCATTAAGTGACGTAACGTGTCTCGATCTTTTATCGTCACTCTACTTATTCCAAGATTGGTGTTGTTTGTTGTTAAAAAGACGTTTGCGTTCCGCTCAAGATACTTTTACGGTCGAAAATGCAAATTCCTGCTCTCTCTCTCGCCTTCTCCATCGCACATGCACAGATGGTACGTATATTCGGAAGTCCGGCTGACCCATTCGGATAGAATTGAAGACATTCTCCTCTCTCAACCCTTCTCATGCAAATAAAATTGTATCCGTGTATCCGTTTCGTCCACCCCATCCACCCCTGCGTCCTTCGACGAATCGAGGAACAACCCTAACTGAACTAGACAGAATAAAGTTGCGATTGTCATCCCCTTTCGTCGGCGTTTATTCTGCTTTTAAGTCATCGATTCATCTGAAGGCAGTTAGTTAAGTTAAAGGAACGGGGGAGGGCAGATGAATTTATGGTTTCCTTTGCAGCATATATCTGTCTACCACCCCCGGCGGGGATTCCCCCTTTTGCGCGGATGTACGGCCTGTTGGAGAGACAATAAAACCATATCGTTTCTGATCTGAGCCACCCACTTCAGCCACCCCCATTCTGGTATTGTTTACTGGATAAATATTTCATGTGCAGACCATTGCCACCGCTATTACATCTACTTGTCACTGTCTAAGTGCACTAAATCAAACGGCCCAGATGGGGATCGTTCAAACAACGCCACCGCACGTTGTCAGCGATGGAGAGAGACACACGCACACACGACAGACGTGTGCACGAGCGAGAGGGAACATCAACTACCCTCGATACAACTTCACTTTTACCCCGTGACTCATTCGCTCCCTATGCCATCCACTACATATCAATTTACTATACTTTCTCATTGATTGCAAAAGCATGCAATAGCTTAAATGATCAATTTTGATGTTTCATAAAACCATTATATTTTTGTAATTATAGATAGACAAAGTAATAAAATAATATCCAATTGATAAATTTCAATATTGTACCACAATTGGATTAATCAAAGTAATTGTTGAGCAATATGCTTCCTTATTAAATGTTAACTATTAAACCATACTTGTACGTACGCTATTAACAAGTCTGACATTATACTTATACATATATATTTACTACATCTACATTAGCAAGTTCATAAAATTACATATTAAAAAAATACATTTCTATATCTATATTTACATATTAATATTATTAGTAAGTATTAAAATATTCTCATAATAATTATAAATATTTGAGGACATTAACTTTTGGTTCAAGTTATTAATTCTATACGCTCACGTTTATTACTGATAGTAGTAATGTAAATGTTGGATATTCATCCAAATATGCAAGTATGTCCACATTATTTTTAAACTAACTATTAAATTGGGAAACTTTATAATAAGGACGAATTCTTTCATTTTTAATCTACCATGGAGTGCTTATGTTTTTTATTAGAATAATTTTGTATATACAAGTTTTTTTAGAATTGAATCTTGTAAGTCCGTAAGATCTAAGTATGATTTAATAAAGTCTACTTCATAAACTTCATCTATTTATATAATACGTACAAAAATGTCTGTACGCTAATCGAATCTTTATTAATAAGACAGTTGATTCTCGAACAAATCAATGCATTTATTTTTTTTTTGAAACACGCGTATCTTGATTCCACCTAACGTAATCCATTACAAATATGAGAATTTATATGGATTTTAAAAATAAACTAAATTTTAATGAATTATTTATTAACATATTCCTTTAATCTTGCGCTACTTTTAGAAGATTTCCTAAATGTTAGGTTTCATATGTTGGTAATTCTTTGTCTACAGATACGACAAAGATATTCGGCGCGTTTCAAATTTTATAGATTTATTTTGAAATAAGTAATTTTTAATTTTCAAATACCGATACAAGAATATGTTTTATTAAAAATATTTCTGCACCATTTATAATTTCGGATAAATAACATCAACGGTTAGCTTTGAACAGAAGAAGATTCAACTTCTTCAAGAAAACAATTTGATTTGGTAATCTTACGCAAAAAGATGAGGGTACTGTCAAATTGTGACAGCGAACAAATAATGTTTTAGTTATCACATAAATCTAATTACACCCTTTATTACACCACAAATGTTTCTATTTCTAAAATAATATATGAAAACATAAACTAATGATTTACTTCTACGTTAAATTAATTATATTTCATTTTGATGTCAATGCTTCAAAAACAACGGAATGAAGAACTTCATAATTACTTGAGTAGTTTATCACCTTCTTCAGCCTCCAATCATTCCTTGTGGAGAGCAACAAAAAACCTGAAGCAGCCAAAACAATGGAAGTGGCCACTCCACAGAGCCGACGGCACTTGAGCGAGATCTGATAAGGACAAGGCCGAATTATTGGCTGACCATCTGTCCAGCGTTTTCAAGCCATTCTCATCGGAGCTCGACGATGCGGTCGAGGATGAAATTCAGCAGTACCTTGCTTCACCATACCAAATGACCTTGACCTCTCCCAGGCCTTTGACAGAGTGTGGCATGAAAGACTGCTCTACAAACTGAAAAGATGCCTCCCAAGCCCATACTTCGACATATTCCGCTCATATCTAACGGGAAGGCACTTCCAGGTTAAACTGAATGAGGAGTTAACTTCGTTACGACCATTTTTTTTCCGATGTTCCTCGGGTTAGTGTTTCAGGGCCCTTACTATACTTGCTATTCACTGCAGATTTGCAGACATCGCAGAACGTTACGGTAGCTACTTTCGCCGATGACACCGCAATTCTTGCTCCACACATTAACGCAACAACTGCTTCACAACTGCTCCAATCAAGCTTGAATAACATCCAAGCTTGGCTCAAGAAATGGAGGATTAAAGCCAACGAGAGCAAGTGAGATTTACAATGCGCCGACAGACGGTTGCTCTCAACAACAACCCCCTACCACAAGCTGATGAAGCCAAGTACCTGGGTATGCACCTGGACCGTCGCCTCACTTAGAAGAACCACATAAAGGTTAAAAGGAAACAACTGGCACTTCAGGTTCACTATCAGAAATTCTGACATCTCAATTGATAACAAGATACTGACATATAAAGCTATGATAAAACCTATTTGGACTTACGGCATTCAATTATGGGAGTCTACATATAACGCTACTATCGATGTGATCCAGAGGTTTCAATCAAAGATGCTGAGAATGGTCACCGGGCTACCGTGGTAAAGGAAGATATAAGTAAACTCAGCGATAATTATCAACACCGCCTGGATATTCACCCAAACCCCCTTGCTTTGGAGCTGACTAATACAGAGAACCATCGCCGAAGATTGAAGCGTTTCAAGCCCCAAGACCTACCAAATCGTTTTTAGAATAAGTAGTTTGTGAGTGCGTGAGTAGTCTTGATTGTGCATGTGCCTCTAAAGTGATTATGTTAAGGTTGGTTACCAATCCCTAGACTTTTTTTTATATTTTTTTGTTTTAATTGTCACCAGTCCAGTTCATTATCTCATGTGAGAAAGATTGCCGGAAAATAAAGGAAACAAATTTGATATCAAAAACTAAACTTCAGTTTTTCATCTTCACTACATTATTCAAATACGTGAATTATTTTTGTGTGATTAATACTGTCCAAACAGTATACTCTAATGCAGGGTTTACCAAACTCTTCCTGCAACGGAACACTTCGTAAATGCTGAAATTTTCATGGAACACCTTGTTTATTTTGTACAGTAGATAATCAATAAAAATATTAAAAAATTGAAAAAAAAAAACATTAATTATTTATTTAGTAATTATTTGTTTGCAGATTTTCACGGAACAACTAGTAACATATCGTGGAATATAGTTCGGGAAATCCTGCCCTAAAGAGACAAACTAGAGTTTAACAATCCTTTATATCTGTATCTGTATTTTTCTGTTGCAAGAAATCAATATTTTTTTATGAAAACTATGAAATAAACTGTAATTATTTAATATGTTACATTTCTTGTTTTATATAAACAATTATTTAGATTATAGATAGTATAATTTACTTTACATACATTACACGCTTAATTTTTAACTTATCGATTTGAATAGCGTAACGGTTACGAATAATAAATTGCATTAATAAATGATTTGCAATATATTAATTAGTTATTAAACAATTATAGTTTATACAAAATTCATATAACAAACTAAAACAAGAACAACAACACCGTATAAAATTGATTAATTTCATTTATGCATGCCAGATATATACATTTCAATATACTCCATATATATTTGTTGCATGCTATGGTTTCAATAATGCATATGAAACTTATAAATAAACGAAAATAAAAAAAAAAGAAATGACATGGAAAAGGATATTAATTTGCGCAATTTCCATCATGCGCATTATATAATAACGCAGCGTTGCGGCAAGAATTCCCCGTTCCGCTCAGTTTCGCTAATTGTTTATTATACATTATATCCTTGATCCACCGATAAATGCGATCGACACTAATTGATTTTCTATAATGGAAAAAAATGTTCGCATGTTGACTAAACAATGAATAGATCGGCGATTGCCGATATTCAATCTCGATCACCTATAAATGGTTCACTTTAATTGGCATCACATGAGTATGGAATACATTCTCATTCTCCTTTGTTGCTAAACAATAATTACAACATATGAAATAACGCATAAGATTTAAAGTAATTCAATTCAATTGTCCTAATATAAAAAATCCAACTATGTTTTGGAAATCATCACATGGTGTTTGTTTGGTGCGTTTCATGTTTTTTTCTGTACTCCAGCAGTGAAGTAATTGGCAATAATATCGTTTTTGAATTGGTGATTAAATCTGCGCTGTGTTTTAATTAATAAAGCGATAAAAGATAAATATTCATGCGGAGGCATTTGTAAATGAATAAAGTTGGAAAAAAATGTGTGTGAATATCCTGTTTGGGTCTGGGTGCAAGATAATAAGTGTAAGAACGGTCGAGAGGATGCTGGAAACAAGTAGATGGAAGGAGATGGAGCGAGCGTTGGCTTTGAGGGCAGACAGGTAACCTTGAGTAGACGAGGGAACTTTTCTTGAATGAACGAATGCACTCGTGAAAGTGATTTCGCATTGAACTGATTCCAATCCAAGAGCTGCTCCAAGAGACGCAATATAAATTGGAATTGAAGATAATTTACTTATAATTTAAAAATTATAATAACCAATAGTGGTGCATAGATTATTGAAATTTGTATAATTAATTCAAGGAAACGTTATATTTTGAAATAGATTATCTAAACGCATTTACTAAAATATATTTTGAATTGCATTGTCCTTCTTTCATATGGATATCTTTGAATATAAACATATTTGATTCACACATATTATAAATAAATACCAAAATAAAATGATGAGAAACTTAAAAAAAATTGATTATAAATCAATTTATTGTAAGTAACTGTCTGAAACCGGATAAATCGAGGAATTAAATAAGCAAAATTATAAGGGTCAGGTATTATTATGTTGAATTAACAAATTATAAGTTACACATATTTATGTATTAATATGAATACAAATATAAAAATTGCTATTTTTAGTGAAACCTAACATATAAATTATGTCAATATCCTTAAAAATATTTATATTCCTCATTACCAAAACTTTTTCAATAAAATAAATTGGTATTTTTTGTTAATCTAAATTAATAATATGTTACTTTTGTGATATATATGTACATATATACATAAATTAGATATATTTATTAATGGATGTGAAAAATGTTAAAAGTATTATTAATCATATCTTATTGACTCATCATTTTTAACTTTATATTAAGCTGTGACATTTAATTTATATTGATACTAAAAAACTATATTGTCTGCATCAACACCATAGTGAGATGACATTTACAAGTCTATCAGACGCACCAACAAGATGTGCACATGACAGCGCAGTGTCCAATTACAGTTTTAGAGGAATTCATTATATATTAATTGTTATCCCTAATATATATTTGCTACTGATTTACAATCTGAGAAATATTTTATTTCTTTATTTTTACTAGACGCTAATAAGTTAAGAAAGATTATTTTTAATCATTAAGTTATTTCGTCATTCATGGATTATAATTGCTCTACGCAATGGTCACATACAATACATAAGGTTCTATCTTATTTATTTGTTCCAGTATATTAAAAAACAAACTTTATATTATGTACAGAACTACATTTAATAGTACGGGTAATCGGTTCAATATCCCGTATAATTTGAAACCGAACTAATCGAGGAATTAAATACAGCAATTCCAGTCATTACTATTTTTAGAATTCGTAAATATTGAGTAATTATAATAATAATATATTTACAAAATATATTTGAATATAATTAACAATATTTTTTAACCTCTTCAATGAAAAGTATTCATTAAGGTACGATGCATTTATGTGAGCTCCAAAGCTTAGACTATTTTCATTACACAAAGTAGCATTTCGTGTTTCCATACGTTCTACGTCCTGAATATCCATTCAATATATATGCATATTACTGTTTAATATACACCCGAAAATATTGGATGACCTTTCTCCATGCAAACTCGAACCAAATTACATATGAGCAGATCCTGTATTTACCATATGAACTCACATTTATACAACATAACTCCGTTTATTTCTTAAGAAATAATATAATCAAATATTTTTAAAAGTTTTCTAATTAATATAAATTATAATTGTTTTATTATTTTCAAGTTTATAATTTACTATATCAATCTCCTAAGGTGGCCATTTTTATTTACCAGGTCCGCAGCAAGGTAATCTTGGTGAGTTTCTAACCGATGGTGATACTGGTTTGGAGATGCTGGGCTCTATGGAAAAGACAGGAATTTTCGGGAGGAAAGAAATCCACAATAGCTTCTTGACTTATCTTATTATATGATAGATTTTGTCATTAGTGGAGAACCCTGGCTCTATGATTTTCTTCCTTTCAAATGCATTTGGGCTCCAAAAATTCAAATTTCATCTGGTCTCATAAAATTTGGCAGTCCTAAATCTCTTTCAGGATTTATAGATTCGATACCCTGTTTATAGTAAGAACCGTCGAGTTCTACAAAACAGCTTCCACCGCAGACTCCAGTCTTTATTGTAGGTATTTTTTTTTTACCACCGAGCTATTTTTTTAAGTTTGTAGAAAGAAAATTATTCAATAAGGTTAAATCTGATGAATATTGTGCGTGATGAAGCAATTTGAACTTTAACTCATTGATTTTGGCCATTGCGAAAACAATATGTGAACTGGTGTATTATCTTGATTATGACGGCACCCATCTTGCACAACTTCCTCATCTCCAAATTTTCAGTCAATATGCAATGTACATTACATTTTCCTTACCATTTTCTTCATCATTTCTGCCGTGGTCATCTCATTTGTTCCATCACTGTGATATTCTTCTTGGCTTCTCGTACGACCTCCATTAAACCCTGTCATCCAATATTTTTTCTTATAAACTAAGTAGCAGAGTCTCAGAGAGTAGAATCTAGCTCTGTTTTGATATTGGTTGAGACTGAAACATTTTAAATGTTATTTCAAACAAAAACACCCATTTATAGGTGTGGTCGGTCTGAGACTGCTTTCGTATCTGAAAAATAAAACTCACTACAACTACAACCAATTATTAAGTGCTCATAATTAAAAAAATGAAGTTCCCACAAGGTATAAAATTTCATTAATTATCAATCCGTATTTAATTTGCAAAATTACTAAATAATTAAATATTATACTATAGAAAATTTATAAATTCCAAAATAATTTATTATGTAATAATTGCATAAAGTAATATCATATGGTAATAAAACCATAATACTATAAATTTTAATAAGAATATTGTTATTGCAGCGCTAATGATAGTTGCGATACAACGTAAAATATAGTTGGAAGAGTCAAATCGATAGACGGTGACATTTTTATGCATTGCATTTCCGATTGTAAATTCAATATAATGGTACAAGTAATTAAATACTTTGGTCGTTTTGCACGGCGAGGTTTCGCATTGATTTATCGGGTAATAATTAATAAACATTAAACGTTATTAACATTAATTGGCTGTGTGACTGCGCGGAGAGAGCAAATGCGCTTTGACCAGTTGTTTATGATCTTCCATACATTATATTTAAATGTTAATTGCGAATCAGAACAATAACAACGGCAACAACATTTATAATGCACGTATTTATTTTATCCTGCATTTGCAACCAAGTCAATACTCAGTTCAAATATACTCGGTTTGTGGCCATTGCATTCATGATATACATTTTTCCTTTCGTAGTGTTTCTACCGTTGTCGTTGTACAGATTTCATTTGTACCGTGACTGCATAAATCTTTGGCACATAAATCCCAATGGCAACGTCAACTCTCGGATTTCAATTAATTTATTCAGTCGTTCGCAATTTATGCACCGATCGTTGCTATTGTTTTAATTTATATCGAAAGATAAAAAGAGATGCAATATCTCATTGCGTATAATTGCCGTTTAATTGTGCAAGAAAATCAATTTGCATTCCACTCTTCTGAGTAATTGCGGCTTTGAAGAAGTTGCAGCAACTGCAGTGACACAGATAATTACGTTATTTATATATAGCGTAATTATCTGAGAAAAGTATAGTGAGAATATTTTAAATTACATTTTATAAAATTTTACCTAATTATTGGTATTTATTCAACAGTTTTTATAACTACTATTAAATATAAATAATTGTACCTTTAATCTAATTTTTTTTATATAGTTATACCTGAATAGGATGCGTTTCACGAAATTACTTAGTTAAACGAAACTTTGTATTCAGAAGAAAAATAGTAACACCAGAACGAGAAAACGTTATTTTTAAAGCAATTAAAAACATTTTATGTTCTAACATAGAAAAGTTTTATTAAATAAACAGTCAAAGTGTAAACACATTTTAAAATATGAGTCTACAGTTAATTTTTTTGTTTTTAATACTGATTGTTTAAACATAATACTTCTTCTTAAATCAGGAACATTAAAAAACTTCTGCTATAACATTATTTTGATAACTCATTTGCTATTAAATTATAGTATTATCGGTTGCAAAACGGTCCATTGTTATATTTTTTAATTTAGTTATCATACAGTAATACTTCATTTACAAATCGTTCCTAGATAGCAAGCTCTAAACTAGAGATCCCCAAACTTATTGTTCCGTAGACCACGTGACGAATTTTTCTTTTTTCTGCTTTAATAATATTGATTTTTTTACAAATTCATCAACTTTAAATGTGCTTTTAATTACTGGGGAGTGCAACATGTTCAGATATAAAAATATGTTAAATTTTATAGTTATACATTAATTAAAACGACACAAAATGCAAATCTTGTAACATTTTTACATAAAATTAAAACACAAATAAATCATCGCTATAATGGAAGTGATGATGCTTTGATAGCAAAATTTGGCTTTAATTTAACAGGTTCAACCTTAAATCGTCTCGGCTAGTGACTTCCAATCTGTCCCTTTTTTTAAGGCGATTGGTAGCCGCGTTGAAAACCCTTTCCACAAAGTAAACTGTTCTTCCGATTAGTTATTCTTGTAACATGACATCCGTTTCTTCAATGCCATCATATGGGTTAATGGGATAATCCGTTGTGGTATTTCTATAGTCAATACATCTTCAAATCTAGTTTCAAAGTCTTCGTAAAGGACATTTACATGTTGAATGTAGGCTGAATCATCTTCATCTGTCTGCGTTAAATTGGGAAACTAGTAAAATTCGCACCATCCAAAGATTTGCTTCATTACTTTTATTCTATCAAGAAAAACTGCAAAGATGGACTTTCTTTTTATCAAATTTTGACTATAAAACATTCTCAAAAGTGAAAAAAGGAAGAACTAATCAATGAAAGTTCTTCTCAATTTCTTCAAACAACTGCAGTTTTTACAAGTTACACTTACTGTGACCACAAAACTTATACAATTTTATAAAATATACATATAATTACAAAATTAATATGACTATTATAAGAAAATATTAAGTAAGTTCCTCCATTAGTACGATCTGTGTTAGAAGGATTGTTACATTTACGGGAAGCCAAAATGTTGGTGATGGCCTGACTAAATGGAATCCACTCTCGTTCAATGATATCGACCCCTAGTAGTATAAGTGTGCTATAAATCAAATAGCGTTAAACGAAGTCACATTAAAATATAATTGGTGTAATTAGTTAAAACGGAATGATCAACGATTAGTACTCAGTTTCAATAATTGAAAAATGCGTGTATTTTCTAATTGTATTTACTAAGAAACTTATGTATGTGCTGCAATACCTAATTGTATTGCTTTGTAACGGTTGATTATAAATGAATGTTCATGTTTACTTTATTATATATGACAGTTACAATAAATATTATGATTAATTTTAAAATTAATTTAAATTATTTCATAAATTTAATTTCGAATATATTTTTCGATGAAATCTCTGATTTTGAATAATCCAATTTTATATATTTTGTAAGTACTATAATAATATAATTCTAGCAAACTACATATTCATATAAAAGGTATTTTTAATTAATTGAATTTGGAAGTTCTACAATGGATATGTGGTAATAATCAATGACCATACTCTCTAAATGTGTATTTTGCGATAATATAAATGAATAACAAATTCAAAAGTGTTTGATAATGCCAATCTGTGCGCAGTTTTGTAAATGCATGGACACGTTAACCCAATTTAATTGTTTGTTCGAACGGTTTAAATTTCCTTCTCAATTTTAATTAACATCACATCACTCCTCTGGCATAGTTTCCATGCAGTTTTACGGACGGACAACAGGAAATTCATTTTGGAATTAACCGCGTATTTACTTATTGGACATTAGATTTAATTAAGTTGTATTTCCGCATCGGATTGCGCATCGATTGCCTTCACATCCCTCCACCAACGTAATTAAATATGGGGATGCACGGCTTCCGGTTTGTTTAACGTCGCTCGAATTTATTATCGTTTCCCGTATCGAGAAGCGCGTAATAAATATGAGCGGTGGTGTGGCATTTAAAAGCGATCCAAAACGGACAAAATCTGCCGTTTAAACGGCCGACCTTAATTGGAAATTATAGTTTGCAGAAGGGAGAACTAATTCCCGTTTGGGAATTTATGCTTTATCAGGCGCTTCCAATTAGGATAAAGTGTGATGTAATGAGCTCGACCCACTTTACAGGTGAATATACTTGTTGTTTTTTGTTGTTGTTGTTGGTTTACCTTCCCCTCTTGGTAATTCTTTTCTTTCCATCTGTACGTGGATGAAATAGGGGATGCATAAAACATGAGTATTTGTCAAACATAGAAACTCTGTTGTGGAGGGGATTCGCCGGAGCAGGCTTTGATATACGGGATTAAAGTCGTAAGTGAATGTTGAGGGTTCTGGTATTTTATTAATACTTAAAAATGTAACGCGATACATCATTGTCTTCCATTCCTCGTTCCATTATTATTTTTACCTATGATTTATCATCCCTGGGAGCCTCTTGTCTACTTTATTATTATATCCCCGAGCATCGTGCGCCTTCAAAATGTTCAGGAGAGAGGCAAAATATAGAGGAAAACGGAGGACACACTTCGTGGGTTGAGGATTAAAACTTGAATCGACGAAACCCCCTTTGCGCCATCGAAAACTCTTAATTGCTATTCATTAAGATTAAGTTTTGCCGGGGAAAACACACTCGCATTATTGTATTAAACACAATGAGTTTATAAACGGGATTGCCGTCGCCCTGTTTTAAAGAGATTTATCATTTTACGCGTGACGCAAATCGGTTTAGTTACCCGAAAACCCAAAATCGGGACCAGATTAAGCGTAATGTTATGTTTTGTTTAGATTTCGCACTTCGCATTATTCACTAATTGAAACGTACCAGAAACTAAAACGTAATTTCGCAAATTAAATATTCTCATAATTAATTCGGCTTTCGTGCGCATAATGGAAATGGATGATAATTTATTTTACTGTTATTAATTTCAAGTGCTTTCCAACTTCATTTCACTTTACATACATTATTTACATGTAAAATAATCGCCTTATCGCTCTCTATCTGTCAATCATTATTTTACATATTTGTTACTCCAAAATGAGGATTAACTATTATTATAATATATCATTCGCAAGTCTTTTTCTTGCTTTACAAATCTATCTGCTTCAATTTTCCCAATTAATTAATTTTAATCAATTTTCACATTTTTAAAATGGAAATTTCAGGAGACAAAAATAAACATGTCAAAATGTTGCTTTAGATTGTTATATTTCGCCTTTCGTCGTGGTCAAGAAAACTTAACATTTTTAACTAGCCAATTTAATTCTGTGCATTTCATCTCCTATCAAAAATGGAAAATAATAAAGAACATTTAGAAGAATTAAGAATTTAAAAGAAGTGAAAAGATTGGAAAAGATGTAGTACAGTGCCAAAATGCACAAAACAAAGGTATTAGGTGAAGTAAATCGACGAATAGCAACATCATACATTGCTACTACATTAAATTTGTCAAATTCAACCATTTGTGGTTTTATTTGAAAGCTCGATATTTAGTTTTCTGAACAATTCAATATTATATAAAATACAATTTTCCGCTTAATCGGGATAAATCCTAAAGAAAGGAAACAAAACTCAGCAAATAACAAATAGAAATTTAACATCGGATATTTGGACCAGCCGGTAAATCGGTACTAATATACTAGTTGGAATTGACTGTATATTGTTTATCTCTTTGAAGCATAAGTAAAAATAACATTTCTACATTTACAAAAGTAGACAAAAACATGACACAAACTTTATCAAGGTTATTAACACATCACATAATCTTCAAACAAAATTAAATAAACATAAAATAGGAAACGCAAATCGAAATTTTTATTTCAATTCTGTGCTTCAAAGAGTTATCTAAAACAAGGGTCGACAACCCACGACTTTGAAGCCGAATGCGGGACTTTTGATGAGAAATTGTGGTTTGCACTCTATATGACCTAGCAGTGGCAATGGTGGTTAAGTTGGAAAATTAATTTCACTAGTAAAATTAGCAATCGTTGTGATACGTGCGGCTCCAAAGACCATATTAACATGTTGTCGCAAGCAACCTGTGAATTCACTAATTTCATCTTAGTATTCTGAAGAAAAAGTAAAACAACTCCAGCCACTACAAACTATTCTACAAAAAAACAGTACATATTATCTAAAAAAAAAATTATGTCAATTTTGAGACATTAATGTACAAATTCAAAATTCTTAATTTATAGATCCTAGATTTAGTATATAAGTTTAATTATGTTTTGAATTTTTAAATATTATTACATAACATATCTGCAAAAATTTACTAAAATATATAGGTTTTGTCTTCAAAATAAATAAATATAATATATATGTCAATTCGAATAGAAACAAAAATTAATGAGTAGGTAGATATTACTTAATTAGTATGTGCACTTGGTTTATAGTGTGGTTATTATATTTTGAACAAAACTCAAAATATAATGACATTAAATAATATATCAAACTTTTGGAGTAGGTTATAATTTTGATTTTTTTTTATTTCGTTTGACATTAAATAGATAATATTTCCCGGTTGATACTTACCATTATGATGATTTGTTTTTTTTAATTTGTTGGTTGGCTGCCGTCTTGTAGGTTAACTTCAGTAGTATATTGATGCTCTGCGATTCCACTATTTCTTTTGACTATGAATCTACTGCTATCCTTAACACTCTCATTGTCCATCGACCATCGAAAGTCCATATGCAATACCTCATTAATTTCACTGTCCATCGTCCGATGAACGATAGCCTTATTGCTGCAACCACTGAGAGGGCTCACAAAGAGCTTGGCTTGAACAGGATTCAAACCGGCGACCACGAAATCGTGGGTAGGGCCATTGAACCATTCGGCTATTAGTCGCCCTAATTTTGAAATGTAACTATTTTTTTTATTAAAATAGAGAAAACTTACTAATATAAAAAAAATATTGTTCTTTCTAATGATATATTATACTATCCATATTGTTTTATACTTGTGTTGCTAAATAATAATTATTTAATAAGAATATTTATAGTATTTTTTTTTATTTATAAATACATTATGTAAAAATTATTTTTATTTAACATGGCTGATAATAAATATATTTAAAAATAAATCAAGGAAACATAAATTATTATGCATTTCAACAAAAATTACCCTGAAGTATGAAAACTGCGCGCACAATAAAAAAAAACTGTTTGTATTCAAATGAAACAATTCCCGGTAATCAGGTAACAAGCTGCACGCAACTACATGAACAAATTACAAAAATTGAGTCCGCAACTCTCGGATCGTACACAGCACATGCACGTGAATAATAGAAAGTGCAATTTTGAAAGTGTGCGTAACATTTGATGTGTTGCGGCTCGCAATTTTTTTATTTGGTTTTTGATGTCCTCAAGTTATTATTGTGTGTAAACATTTTTGTAACACCTAACACTCTCGCAATATTTCGGACGGCTTTTGTGCGCGTCAGAGGGGATGGGATATATAAAGGGTAAAATGGCAATTTGCTTTCAGAGTCCATATTAAATTTTGGGTTCACGTTGTAATCCCGATCGTTTCGGCTGCTATTAATGATAGCAGCAGCCGAAACGAAACAATGCACGTGGGACGCTCAACGAAAAGGAGGGGAAATGTGCGGGGGCGGGAGGTGTAGTGGCCCCAAATGGGGGTTGGTTTTGATCGTGGAAATGAAAATGAAAATGATACGAGTGAGGCACCCAAAACCCTGAACGCCACCTATGTGCTGTCTGCTTTACGCCATCTAATTTCGCAATATGTAGGTAGACCCTACTTAGTACAGTTTATAACAACTTACGGAGTCCATTGTAGCCAATCAACTACCTTTTCGCATCTAAAATCTACATTGTGTGAGCAGTCGATTATTGCTTTCATTATAAGTGTGAAACTATCCATTTTAGAATAGTTTTATTATTCTGGTAACTATATTTATGAATCTACCAACTGGTATTTATTATTTGTTGTATGTACTATAAACAAATGAAGTATTTAATTTATTATTACAATTACTTACCTGTCATATATAAATCTCAAATGTAATTGAATTATTCCAAAAATTAAATTAAAGTAAATTAGATTTACTTTTTAATTTGCAAAACTTTTAATTTGAAAAATAATGCTTATCTAGATATTTCAATAGTTTGAAAAATAGATATTTTGCCGTAATATACTTTATTAATGGTTTTTATTCTATAATTTATGTATTTGTAAGATTTTTGCAAGAAACATTGTTATTATTTTTTTTATATCATTCATTAGAGACAGAGAGTTTTAAAAATAATAATATTTATTGCAACAATAAAATTGCAAAATAAAAAAAAATAATGCAATAAAATAAAGGTCTTTGTGCCCAGAGAGTTTTATTTTTAAGACTAATGTATAGTATTTTATTATTTTGAAAATATTGGGTGAAGTTAAATGTTCTGATCATTTTGTCCAATACATCGAGCTTCTTCTTAAGATCAGACTTATGCAAATGGTTTCAAACAGTTAAGTTAAAAATTGAAGATCAAAAATTAGTTTTTTTTTAAGAAAAATAAAATAGTCATCGCTGTAATTTCAAAATGAAAAACTGTAACTCAAATAACATAACTTTAAACAACGAAAGTATGAATCCATTTGAATAGTTTAATTATAATTTATACTTGTTAGAGGAATTTTAATTTTAATAATATTTATCTAATGTATTTATCAGTTTGCATCTTACTTCATTAAATGATAAATTTTAGGTAATTCATGTTCTTGTGAACAGTAACTAATTTGAAATTTGTTACATTATTATTGATTAATTATTATGTAATGTTTTTTTATTAAAATACATGAGAATTTCAGTTATCAAGAACCTCTCTTATTGAACAATTCTGTTCCAGAATATAAAACCAAAGAAAAAGAAGATATCATTATTTATTTCAAGATCCAATTATCCACAATAAAATTCAATTATTTTATATGTTCTTGCTGTAAATATTAGTAATAATTGATTTAATCGATGAGTACCTGTAAGAATCTCAATGAAATGCAACTTCTAACATTAAATGTTAACTGCAAACCGGTGTAATGTATTGTAAACAAAATATGAACAAAGAATGCATGTTATTAAGTGGCAATTACGTATTACAAAAAGGGCAGAATACACGAGTCGCGTATTTAATTGAAAAACTAAGCTTCGAGGTGTAATTTCAATAATATGCACAGGATACATGTTTGAGGTAATTAGAGCAGGGAACGAATGAAGAAAGAGTGTGTGCGGAAGAGAGAGAGAACAGTGTAGAGCAGAATGAGCAGGATTTAGTGCGGGTTTCCGGAGAAACAGGTTCAACTAGTCGTCGTGAACGTGGGAGAGGCTAAATATAGCAATTTCACAATTACTCTCGTAAAAGAGAAACAACGAGCGGAAAATAAAAAAAAATCAAACAAGGAGTCCACGTAATTCACCTATAATAAATTCAAGTAATATTTATGAGCCAGACACTGGAATCGGCACATTTCCCAGCAGCAACCGCATGTGTAACAATAAGAAAGGAGGAACAATCTAAAAACAACGTTGAATCGAACCCGCTTGTTTGCATATAATTTTATTGCAAACTGTTTTATTAGTTTTATATAAATACAGGACGCATTTTTTTTACTGAAATTTGAGATCAAGGCTTTGTTAAAGCAATTTATGTGTTTCTAATAAAAAGACTATAAAAAAAACATTATTTATATTATCTATAACATTTTTTTTTGCCAGGTTTTCCACCTAATTGTTCATCAACCTTGAGGTGTTTCAACATATTATACTAATAGTAAGGTGTTAATTTTTGTTGCACAATTAAATATTCTCGAGTTTGCATCACCTATCCTTGCGTATCTGCGTTTAACTTCTATATTGTTTCACTAGAAGTATTCTATTGACAAGTATAACATATTGCATTCATTTTATTTATGTTGTGTTCTTTAAATAGATGGATTTTATTAATTTAAAATGTATTATTTTAGTAAATATGTCAAATCAAAAATAACTGTCATTAAATGTATAAGTGTTACATTCAAATCGGATATTAGTGATGATGTAAAATCTTAAATTTCTTTATATTGAACAATGATATCGTGTAGAGATGTGACGAAAGGTAAAACTGATGGATGAACATTATATGAAAATACAGAGAAGCGGTAAATATTTTATCGTAATGGTAATGTAATGTAACAAAATATAACACTGAGCGGAATAGTTTCACATTGAAAACATTCCAAACTACATAATATAATATGAATAAGTATTAATTTTAAGAATAAAACCAAATAACTAAAAAAGTTCTTCTAATTTTAAAATCTAAAGGGTGTCGCAAAATTAACGCAATATTTGAATTAAATAGAAAACACAGTTTATGATTCAATAAAAAATCACAATCTGAATAATAATAATTTCAAAGGTTAATTCAAAAAATTATTTGCTTTTCAGACAGTAATCCATTAAGTTACAATTTTAGGCACCTTACACATTTACATAATTACATAATTCTGGGATTACCCTGTAAGTTGACTGTTTATTTAATAAAATTTTCTTCCCATATTTACCACAAGATACGAAGAAATTTTGTATAATCTAGCTTATTATAATCTTATATAATCTCAATATTGATATAGTTTAGTACAAATAAAACATTAGACGACTAATAGCCGAATGGTTAAGTCGCTCTACCTACGACCAAACCGGCGACGGTTCGAATCCTATTCAAGTCAGGCTCCTTTATGAACCCTTTCGGTGCTTGCAGCAATAGGGCCATCGTTCATCACATATGGACAGAGAAATAAATGAGGTTCAGCATATGGACATTCAGTCAAGTAGATGGACAATGACAAAATTAAGGATAGCAGCAGATTCACAGTCAAAGGAAATAGTGGAATCTCAGAGCGTCAATATACTACTGAAGTTAACCTACAAGACGACAGCCAACCAATAAATTAAAAAATTAAATCATCATAATGGTAACTGTCTTAAATTTACTCAATGTTCACATTGATGAACAGATTGTTAATAAAATTATACGACATAAAAAAATAAGAATTGTATAAATTCTTTCTACATTTTAATATTTTTCAATATTATTTTCTTCAGTTTTTTATAAATATTTGCTTTTTGCATGATCATACAAGTTAATTTTGTATCCTGTCATGTTCAAATATTTTATAAATAAATATAATTTTAAACTCAAGCTTAATATTAATGGAAACGTTTATTAAACAAAATACTTTGTTCAATGCAAAACCGAAATGAATAATTAATTAATATGGTAAGATTATATGTGTATGTCATGAACATAACTTCATATCATACAGTTCCATTCGGTAATTTAATTTTAAATGTAGTGGAGATTTGAAGTGCGCTGTGGTCTCATGGGGTGGAAGGGATGGGGTGTCCGGCGCCAATGGTTCGAATTGTGATTTTTAATTACGCGACCGCCGAAGCCAAATTAAAGCCGTGCGAGGATGGAATAATAATACGAGAGAGAGAGAGAAAGGATGGAAAAAATGTGCAAAAAAAAATGAATAAAAATAATAATAAAAAAAAACGAAAAACGGCGAATGTATACAGGGTAGAAAATTAAAAATAGAATAAAACTACTGGCGTGCTCTCGCGCACGCAATTTAATTTCCAATCAATTTAATATCGCCCGATGCCACTAATACAACGCACTCATACATATACGTATATCTACACACATTCACATACGCATGAACGTACACACGCAAACACACTCCAATTGGAATTTTCCGTTTATATTTCGGTATTTTTTTTATTTGTAACGACGGGAAAATGTTGTTAATTAAAACCCCAAATAAATCCCAAATTGATTATTCATTGTCTCTTTACAAATAATACCTTTTGTTTTGTTCCGTCCGTGCGCATCCTTTTTTTTATTAATATTACTATAGTTTCTTTTTGTAATGTTAATGTGCCTCATTCGTATTAATTGAAAAGAGTACATAATTTCATAAATAGTCTATGAGTTTTGTGTTTTCTATTTGAAATAAATGTATTGGAGTAATTGTGTATACGTAAAACCTATTCAATATGTTTGCATTATATATAAAAAATACCTTGCATATGGTTTTTGAACTGGATGGGTTTTGTTACAATATATTTTTTGTTAATCTGAAATACCGATCGATATTGAACTGTTACTATAAAAGCACTTACAATGCATAAATAATATTGTGAAATTATGAATGAAAAATATATTTTTTAAACAGGTGATTTTTTGGAAAATAATAAAAAATAAATATATATATTAGCACGTGTTTTAGTGATCCAAAGAAATAATATTGAAATTAATTTATTATAAATTGTATTGAAATTTAAGATAATTCAAGACTAATTACTCTAGATCGAACACTTTGCCGGACATCCAGTTTTGTCTATTTTTGTACAGAAGAAACTGTGAAACTCGTCTTGATCAGCTGAAGAAAGTATGCTCGACCTACGTTGTGTAGGTGCTAACCAAATCAAGCATGATCAGAAAGCGCCTGGATCAGGCGGAAGGTTGTTTTGTTATAGTTTTTACTTATCCAAGGCTCTAGTTTCGGTATTAGTCTTTGCCTGCAGGCTCCCTTCTCTGAGTTGTGCTATTTTTTCTCACACTTTTTCAGCAGTCTGACGCTAACAGCCTCTATGTTCACTCCCCTCTGATCTGGAATGATACATTATTACTTTGATTATTGCATCTAGTATAAATCTTCTAATTATACATAAAATACTTAACTACAGTTATCGATTAATTTATTCAACTAAATTATTTCGTCAAGCGAAACTTTGTTTTCATAGATAATTCAATAGCCAGAATGGGAATACTTTCTTTCATAAAGGTTTTTTAAAATAAACAAAATATGTCTAAAGTTGATTGTTTGTGCTGTTTTCTCTTCCATTTAACAGTTGCATATTGTATATAACACTATTTTTGGCATGAACTACTTATAATATATTTGCTCTTCATTGCCAAAGAGATTTTCCAAATTTTCCTCTGAAATCATTTTCTATATTCAAGAAAATTCTAACAATCTCTCCGCCAACATTTTGTAAACATATTGATTGAGTCATCTGGATAACATACTTTCTAATTTCTTGGATATTTTCTTCTTTTAGTAAACCTTATTTAAACATTTAATCACCTATGGTATGGCTGTATGTAACTATAATTCAATTTATCAACAAACTTAATTATCAATTTGTATTTGATAAATCCCAAGATTTACAAAAGTATTAGCTGTTGGTATTATGTTTTAAATACAGTAAATCCATTCCTTTTAATCATTTAATTTCAATTATTGATTGATAAAAAATTGAACTTTCTGGGTCACCAATACATTTATATGTATAATTGTACAATAATATCTAGTAATACTAACATAATATTTTTTATTTTTTATAAAGCAATTAATGAACTTTGTGGTAATATTATATGTGGTACCGTCATATTATAAGCGCTTCTTTGGTATTTATATTAAAAATACAACACCTGTATATTTACTCTATTAAACATGTTTCAAATTTAAACGTATACACTCTATGTAAATCTTATACAAACTATTAAGGCATAATTTTTCAAGTATCTCATATGTCTAAATTTATTAGTAAAAAAAAAACTGTTTTATATCGTAGATAGATTTGAAAATTAAAATGCTAAAGATTTATATGAATTATAATTAATGAAACAGTATTTACTCTCTGTGTATTTGAAAATTATCTACTTCACGATAAATACAGTGGAACCTAGCTTAACGAGCATCATCCGTTCCAAAATTTCCGGATTTTTACTCGTATAGTATAGTATAGCATTCTCTCCATATAAACTAATGTAACATATGATAATGCATTCCATTCTGCGAGTCATTTTTCTTACAATTTATTTTGCTCGTTAAGCGAAATGCTCGTTAGGCGAGGTTCTACTGTATATAAAATTGTGTTATCGATGTGATTAAACATTTATTTTAGATTTCTCAAAAGCATAACATATGAATAACATACGATTTGTGAACATACACACCCCGAATTAAATTTGTGAAACATGTTCCATCAGATTTTACACTAAATTAGCTTCATTTGATGAAGCTGCTGCTTACTTTTTTTGTATGTATGTATATGAGGTTGATACATTGATGAAAGTACGAGGGGAGGAAAACAGTATACATCTCCTCACTCTCTCTCTCTCTCGCACACCCCTCAGTATACTCTTTATATGTGTTTGCGCGGTTATCAGCAGCGGTGAATTTGATTAATGGTCCCTGATTCGGAACGTTACATTTCTATAAATGTTATCGAAATAGTGACACGTGAATCCGAAAGGGACTCTGTGTGTACGTATGTGTGGATCTGCGTGCTCGTTTGTACGTGTGCATGTGTACGTATACAGTTTCTGGGTGTGTTGAAGAGAGATAGCGACGATGATCATAAGCGAATTTAGTGTCCATATAAAACGGGAGGGCAGACGGGAGACCAGATGAAGGGGGGAATCCCCGTGTCACAGTCAAGCGGCTGTCTCATAAATCACACCCCCGACGACTACGGATTCCCTTTCTCTCTCGCAACCGCCCTCGCTCCGTGGGGGCGGCTGCGGCGGAAATGGAAAAGGACGCACATACACTTGCATACACTCGTACATACATGTAGACAGTCTCAGCAACGGGGAGAGAGACAGATATATAGAGAAGATGGACCATCTGCTCAAGCACAAACCTCGCGATAATATTCAGCACCCCCTAGCATCATAAGAAGGCCGAGAAGGAGAGGAGTTGGAATACAGAAATAAAGCAAATGCGACAGTGGGACAATTAAAAATCAATTAAGGAGATTCGCTTCCTCCTCATCCGCCTACTCTTTATATATCTATTCGTCCCTTTATATTTCGCTTTTCTTTGGAATTTAAAGAATTATTTAAAGTTCGTTTGGGAATTAGTATTCAGGGAAGTTACCCAGAAATATTTTACGAACGTAAACCACTGGAGACGTCCTCGAATTAATTAGAAGTGGAAACTGTTGTTTCTATTCCCTGCTCATTATTTATAGTCATTTAAGGAATACCAGAGACAAGAAACTTGATTCATTTTTCTCATGTGAACGCCTTTAAGAATAATTTATAAAAATACATAAATGCATAATTTAAGTATATAAACATGTTTATTATGCTGCCATAATATGAGTTATTATAGTCATTAAATCACTAGGAAATATTGCCTTTCAGTGATTTGAGTAACAATTTGTTCCAAAGATTCACTATTTAAAGAATTCATATTTGCTTCTTCTTTACACATACACAATTTTTATTCAATACGACTAAGCTTAAAATGCAATGTGTCTGAATGTAATAATATATTTTATAAAAATTGTTATATAAATGTTTTGTAGGTGTTTTTTTACAGGTTCAATTTCTCTTTCTTATTTCAATAATAATCTGTTTCTATTAGATATTCTATCTTTTAAACGTATTAAATTCTTCTCAATTTGAACTATCAACAAATAACAAACTATATAATTTTAGCAAACCTAACCTGCCCTAACTTAATATTAGTGAGGAATCTGTGAATAAGAACTACTCATTTTTATCATAATTCTATTACTGCACTCATTTACTACAAATTTATCACATTCCCTAACAAAATCCTGGGTTAAGGTTTCACATTATATAATGCTACCTGACCTCTAGTAGTTAATCTTCACTAATCTAACCTAACATTCCATAAATTTAACTAATCTAACTAACATCAACCTAACCTATTATTTTCTAGTCTAAGCTAATTCCATTTAATCTTTATAAAACATAATAAAATCCATACAGTTGCTTAACTTATGTAAGATTATAAACTTTACCCTTTGTCGTCTGACGGTACCTACATACTTGTTGGTATACAAAATTATTTTGCAATTAGAAACGCCAAGTGAGTATAAACCTATATTCAAGTAATACTTGTCACTTCTATATATGTTTCTTTTAAGTTTTAACAAAAATAAAATTTGTGTAGCAGAATACACAATGTTATGAAAATTGTTTAATTGAAAATATTGCTGAAATTTAATAAAAAATTATATGCACCTTAATTTTAATGTGTTTTAGTAAAAATCCAAAGAAAAAATTAGTTTAATATAAAACTAATTGTGCAGTTTATTACTACTTGTTATATATGAATCGGTTGCAGAACGTAATTTGTTCCTAAATGTTATTGGAAAACTGAAACCATGAGAAATAATATAAAGTTGATTAATTATTTCTCGAAAATGATCACTTATTGATATGAGTAATTCGTACATGAATTTCTATATCAAAATAATGAAAATATATAATTTCTTAAAAAAAAATAGAGCAAGAAACATAGTATAGGAAAAATATAGAACTAAATGGTTTGTACTTGGAGATTTGGAGTTGAAGTAACATAAATTAATCTTTACACCCTTGAGAACAGAAATTTTGTTTATGAACTGCGTTCTTTGTTTTAAATTTATTTTATAGAACCGATATTTCACTATATTTTGAATAAATTAATGCAGTTTCAATTGTGACTGTTTTCAATATTGATATAAAACAGTGCACTTGAATAATTAATTTATAAAAATGTTCATCACATTTCTCATATTACCAAAAATGTTATCTATTTACTTTATAATTGGATTTATTTATTTTTTTATAGTAGATAACAATATAATGTCAGGGTATGTCTATTCCGACTGAAGAAATCGAGAAATAACAAGTAAATGTCGGACATTCCCTATTATTCAACCTAATATTTTGTACTGTTGTTTCTTCTTTATCCTTGGCTATGATTTCTTGCTGAGAAAATTTAAATTTGCATCAAGCAAATGGAGCTGAAAAAAACCATATATATATATTTTCTTCATTTTTTGCCGACGAAATTTATTCACGTCGGATTAAAAAGGGGGGAAAGGAGCATAAGTTATTATTATTTATTATCATTATCTCATGGTATTCATATATAAATACACATCTTTCTTCACCGTTTTTTCCTCTCTCGTCCTCTTCTTTCCTTTTCAACGTGTACGTGGTTTCGAATTTGGTTTAGATAATGCGAATTTATGGCATTAGATGCGCGGGGTGATGCCGGGGCAAGGGCAGGGTACATAATCTGGTTGCAGAGTAATCTCTGCAGTATTAACATATTGGTTGCAAGATGCTCACTGAAGTAGGAATAATGGGTATGGAGGTTCAACATCATCCTCTGTTTAACGTGCAAAGGGGGGCATGAGGGATGGGCGGTTTCCCTTGCCGCATCTACACCCCATCCTCCAACTACCAAACACGATCCCCCATTATATTATTACACTCACTCACTCCCAAGCCACACAATAATCCCAATGTATATTCAATCATCGAAATAATCCATCCGAAAATTTAATTAATTCCTCAAACCGTCTATTACAATCTCTCTCTCTCTTATCGACGTATATTTCACTTTCTAATAAATAAAAGGAAAGGTTTTCGTCCCCCTCAATCCAATCCAAGTAAACAAATGATGTAGTATTGACAAGAAAAACAAATTTGTTATAAGTACTCCAGATTAGCGGAATTTAATTTGTTTTCTCTCTTTGGCATTATTGATTCAATTACGCCCTGTTCTATCTGATAGGAAAAGTTTGGAATTATGAGATCCTTAATTTGATTTTGGCGAACAATAAAAACTCATTTAAAAGATAATTTATGTAAAAAGTTGTTTGAATCTAAAGGGACGATATCGTAACGAGAGTTCATTTCATATTAATTACTAATTTAAATCATATTCTCTCAATAAACAACTATTTATCAAAGTTTTAAACATTTCAATATATTGAAAGATATTTTTTTTAATAAGAATGTTTCTATTTATGCTATTCCTATCTTCTTTTAATTATAAAAGTTATGAAAAAATTTAAGTTTTCCATAATGTAACTTTAGTGTTTCAATAATTATCTAATAGTATTTACATATCACGGCAATTTTAATGTAAATATTTTATTTGAGCGAATATTGTTTACCTATATTGCCCATGTCCCGCATAACGTACTATTGACATAAAAGTTTTTATTCGCTAATTGATTATTTGAACACAAGTAACTAACAATCTGCTCGTCTTTTCAAATGGACATATAGTAAGTATTTAATAAACGAAAATCAGTGACACTATATATGTTTTTTTTTTATTATAATTCTCACGGAAATTCTCAAAACTGATAAGTATATTATTCGAATATTCTTACCTTCAATTCTATATGTCCCGCATAACGGGAGTCAATAGACTTAAAGTTTTTTATTCATTAATAATTGTTTATTTCAACACATGTATACATATTCATTTTCTGTTAATTACAGTAGTATAATAGTTGATCATATTTAAATTTTGGTAGAGAGAGACAAAAAAATAAACTAAAGTTCATTCAATATTCTTTTTTCTTTTAATAATAATAATAATTTATTGGCCAAACATTAATACATAAGAAGAAGAGGAAAAAAAGTACAATTTATACATAAATAAATTTTAACATACAATAAAAAAAATATATATTAATAGGCTGGCCAAAGGGCCAACGACCGAGGTCTTTCCGCACTTTTCTTTTAAATTTGTTAATTTTACAATAATTAAGTAATACAATTTCAGACATATATATATATATATATTTAATATGTATAACGCGAAAATTGCAAATACTACGATTATGAATGACAATTTTTCCGTATTCATATTTATTTTAAATTTGTTAGTTTACAATTAATTAGGTACAAAATTAAATGAACTTTAGTAATTTAATGAACAATATTATTTCGAAAAAGTAGGACTTTTTTAATAAGTGAAACGCGGACATTGAGAGACATTATTAAAAATAAGGACAACTAGATGGAAGTTTTCTCATTTTATTAATTTCTTTTTGATTAACTTTGACATTATGAAAGACATTTGCATTATATTTTATTATTAAAATATATTGATATTACTCTCGTAGAACTCAAAGTCCCATTGCCTACCTCCATCCCTCTTTTGATGGCATCAGGGAATCGTGACGTGTATTTGGCCGTATTGGAATTTTCAAGAAGGTCCAAAATTTTGATCTAGCGTTTACTATGTATATTTGGTTGCAAGACATCTCTACTACGCTCTATATCAGGTTGGACTCAACCTAGTTTAAGTGTACAGAACCGCAGAGTCCCGGTTTGGAAAATGTTTATATTACTCTATGTTATATGTTACATTTAGTTCCTACTGAGCATGCAAAATTGTGCGCGGCACAAGTTAAATGAGGAGGATGGAGAAAGAAGAAAATATATTGACATTAGGTTTGTCGGTTTTTAAATCCTGCTTTTGTAGGAAATTTATGTAATCAGAAAACCGTCAGTTACGTGAAATGAAAAAAAATAAAACAGAATTTACTTGTAAAGTTTTAGTTTAGTAAGATTTTTAGTTAATTTACATAAACCACATAACGTTTAGACCAGTGATTCCCAAAGTGGTCTATATCCCCCCAGGAGTCTATGACAACCTGCAAGGGGTCTACGTCAGCGAAAAATAAAAATTTGTGGGGTCCATGAAATGAAAATGGGGGTCCACGATAGTGGATCTCAACATACACTGATAGTACCTATTTACAAAAAAAACATACCCGTTACTTATCCCGTATTATGAAATATAGCGAGGAAATTTCCTTTCCATCGTCATACCTAGTGGAAAGGGAATTCAGCGCTGTTACTAATCTCCTAACGAAAAAAAAATATAAATACAGATAAACTTGACAAAATTGACGCCAAATGTTGATACTATTTATTATTAAAGCATCAGGTTCATCCTTCTCACTAAAAACATTTACTTATTGCTTAGTTTATTTTATGTTACGTATATTTTATATAACAGATACAAAATTTTATTTTGAGTAGTTTTAATTTAAATTCAATATAATAAATGTATAAAACTTAACATGTGTTTTTACTTTAAGTTTTTAACACAATAAACTT